>NC_048576.1:96785430-96932930 GCF_013265735.2 Oncorhynchus mykiss | reverse complement strand
GGATGTTGCAGGCCCAGTACTGGGAACAGACAGGCAGTAGGGTTCGTGTTAATTGGTTATGTTATGTTACATTGCAGGATGTTGTGGGCCCAGTACTGGGAACAGACAGGCAGTAGGGTTCGTGTTAATTGGTTATGTTACATTGCAGGATGTTGTGGGCCCAGTACTGGGAACAGACAGGCAGTAGGGTTCGTGTTAATTGGTTATGTTACATTGCAGGATGTTGTGGGCCCAGTACTGGGAACAGACAGGCAGTAGGGTTCGTGTTAATTGGTTATGTTATGTTATATTGCAGGATGTTGTGGGTCCAGTACTGGGAACAGACAGGCAGTAGGGTTCGTGTTAATTGGTTATGTTATGTTATATTGCAGGATGTTGTGGGCCCAGTACTGGGAACAGACAGGCAGTAGGGTTCGTGTTAATTGGTTATGTTACATTGCAGGATGTTGTGGGCCCAGTACTGGGAACAGACAGGCAGTAGGGTTCGTGTTAATTGGTTATGTTATGTTACATTGCAGGATGTTGTGGGCCCAGTACTGGGAACAGACAGGCAGTAGGGTTCGTGTTAATTGGTTATGTTATGTTACATTGCAGGATGTTGTGGGCCCAGTACTGGGTACAGACAGGCAGTAGGGTTCGTGTTAATTGGTTATGTTATGTTACATTGCAGGATGTTGTGGGTCCAGTACTGGGAACAGACAGGCAGTAGGGTTCGTGTTAATTGGTTATGTTACATTGCAGGATGTTGTGGGTCCAGTACTGGGAACAGACAGGCAGTAGGGTTCGTGTTAATTGGTTATGTTATATTGCAGGATGTTGTGGGCCCAGTACTGGGAACAGACAGGCAGTAGGGTTCGTGTTAATTGGTTATGTTATGTTACATTGCAGAATGTTGTGGGTCCAGTACTGGGAACAGACAGGCAGTAGGGTTCGTGTTAATTGGTTATGTTATGTTATATTGCAGGATGTTGTGGGCCCAGTACTGGGAACAGACAGGCAGTAGGGTTCGTGTTAATTGGTTATGTTATGTTACATTGCAGAATGTTGTGGGTCCAGTACTGGGAACAGACAGGCAGTAGGGTTCGTGTTAATTGGTTATGTTATGTTATATTGCAGGATGTTGTGGGCCCAGTACTGGGAACAGACAGGCAGTAGGGTTCGTGTTAATTGGTTATGTTATATTGCAGGATGTTGTGGGCCCAGTACTGGGAACAGACAGGCAGTAGGGTTCGTGTTAATTGGTTATGTTATGTTACATTGCAGAATGTTGTGGGTCCAGTACTGGGAACAGACAGGCAGTAGGGTTCGTGTTAATTGGTTATGTTATATTGCAGGATGTTGTGGGCCCAGTACTGGGAACAGACAGGCAGTAGGGTTCGTGTTAATTGGTTATGTTATGTTATATTGCAGGATGTTGTGGGCCCAGTACTGGGAACAGACAGGCAGTAGGGTTCGTGTTAATTGGTTATGTTACATTGCAGGATGTTGTGGGTCCAGTACTGGGTACAGACAGGCAGTAGGGTTCGTGTTAATTGGTTATGTTATGTTACATTGCAGAATGTTGTGGGTCCAGTACTGGGTACAGACAGGCAGTAGGGTTCGTGTTAATTGGTTATGTTATGTTACATTGCAGAATGTTGTGGGTCCAGTACTGGGTACAGACAGGCAGTAGGGTTCGTGTTAATTGGTTATGTTACATTGCAGGATGTTGTGGGCCCAGTACTGGGAACAGACAGGCAGTAGGGTTCGTGTTAATTGGTTATGTTACATTGCAGGATGTTGCTGGCCCAGTACTGGGAACAGACAGGCAGTAGGGTTCGTGTTAATTGGTTATGTTATGTTACATTGCAGGATGTTGTGGGCCCAGTACTGGGAACAGACAGGCAGTAGGGTTCGTGTTAATTGGTTATGTTACATTGCAGGATGTTGTGGGCCCAGTACTGGGAACAGACAGGCAGTAGGGTTCGTGTTAATTGGTTATGTTACATTGCAGGATGTTGTGGGCCCAGTACTGAGAACAGACAGGCAGTAGGGTTCGTGTTAATTGGTTATGTTACATTGCAGGATGTTGCGGGCCCAGTACTGGGAACAGACAGGCAGTAGGGTTCGTGTTAATTGGTTATGTTATGTTATATAGCAGGATGTTGTGGGCCCAGTACTGGGAACAGACAGGCAGTAGGGTTCGTGTTAATTGGTTATGTTATGTTACATTGCAGGATGTTGCCGGCCCAGTACTGGGTACAGACAGGCAGTAGGGTTCGTGTTAATTGGTTATGTTACATTGCAGGATGTTGTGGGCCCAGTACTGGGAACAGACAGGCAGTAGGGTTCGTGTTAATTGGTTATGTTACATTGCAGGATGTTGCGGGCCCAGTACTGGGAACAGACAGGCAGTAGGGTTCGTGTTAATTGGTTATGTTACATTGCAGGATGTTGTGGGCCCAGTACTGGGAACAGACAGGCAGTAGGGTTCGTGTTAATTAGTTATGTTATGTTACATTGCAGGATGTTGTGGGCCCAGTACTGGGAACAGACAGGCAGTAGGGTTCGTGTTAATTGGTTATGTTACATTGCAGGATGTTGTGGGCCCAGTACTGGGAACAGACAGGCAGTAGGGTTCGTGTTAATTGGTTATGTTACATTGCAGGATGTTGCGGGCCCAGTACTGGGTACAGACAGGCAGTAGGGTTCGTGTTAATTGGTTATGTTACATTGCAGGATGTTGTGGGCCCAGTACTGGGAACAGACAGGCAGTAGGTTTCGTGTTAATTGGTTATGTTACATTGCAGGATGTTGCGGGCCCAGTACTGAGAACAGACAGGCAGTAGGGTTCGTGTTAATTGGTTATGTTACATTGCAGGATGTTGCGGGCCCAGTACTGGGAACAGACAGGCAGTAGGGTTCGTGTTAATTGGTTATGTTATGTTATATTGCAGGATGTTGTGGGCCCAGTACTGGGAACAGACAGGCAGTAGGGTTCGTGTTAATTGGTTATGTTACATTGCAGGATGTTGTGGGCCCAGTACTGGGAACAGACAGGCAGTAGGGTTCGTGTTAATTGGTTATGTTATGTTATATTGCAGGATGTTGTGGGTCCAGTACTGGGAACAGACAGGCAGTAGGGTTCGTGTTAATTGGTTATGTTACATTGCAGGATGTTGCGGGCCCAGTACTGGGAACAGACAGGCAGTAGGGTTCGTGTTAATTGGTTATGTTACATTGCAGGATGTTGTGGGCCCAGTACTGGGAACAGACAGGCAGTAGGGTTCGTGTTAATTGGTTATGTTATATTGCAGGATGTTGCGGGCCCAGTACTGGGAACAGACAGGCAGTAGGGTTCGTGTTAATTGGTTATGTTACATTGCAGGATGTTGTGGGTCCAGTACTGGGAACAGACAGGCAGTAGGGTTCGTGTTAATTGGTTATGTTACATTGCAGGATGTTGCGGGCCCAGTACTGGGAACAGACAGGCAGTAGGGTTCGTGTTAATTGGTTATGTTACATTGCAGGATGTTGCGGGCCCAGTACTGGGAACAGACAGGCAGTAGGGTTCGTGTTAATTGGTTATGTTATGTTACATTGCAGGATGTTGTGGGCCCAGTACTGGGTACAGACAGGCAGTAGGGTTCGTGTTAATTGGTTATGTTACATTGCAGGATGTTGTGGGCCCAGTACTGGGAACAGACAGGCAGTAGGGTTCGTGTTAATTGGTTATGTTACATTGCAGGATGTTGTGGGTCCAGTACTGGGAACAGACAGGCAGTAGGGTTCGTGTTAATTGGTTATGTTATGTTACATTGCAGGATGTTGTGGGTCCAGTACTGGGAACAGACAGGCAGTAGGGTTCGTGTTAATTGGTTATGTTACATTGCAGGATGTTGTGGGCCCAGTACTGGGAACAGACAGGCAGTAGGGTTCGTGTTAATTGGTTATGTTACATTGCAGGATGTTGCGGGCCCAGTACTGGGAACAGACAGGCAGTAGGGTTCGTGTTAATTGGTTATGTTATGTTATATTGCAGGATGTTGCGGGCCCAGTACTGGGAACAGACAGGCAGTAGGGTTCGTGTTAATTGGTTATGTTACATTGCAGGATGTTGCGGGCCCAGTACTGGGAACAGACAGGCAGTAGGGTTCGTGTTAATTGGTTATGTTACATTGCAGGATGTTGTGGGCCCAGTACTGGGTACAGATAGGCAGTAGGGTTCGTGTTAATTGGTTATGTTACATTGCAGGATGTTGTGGGCCCAGTACTGGGAACAGACAGGCAGTAGGGTTCGTGTTAATTGGTTATGTTATATTGCAGGATGTTGTGGGCCCAGTACTGGGAACAGACAGGCAGTAGGGTTCGTGTTAATTGGTTATGTTATGTTACATTGCAGGATGTTGCGGGCCCAGTACTGGGAACAGACAGGCAGTAGGGTTCGTGTTAATTGGTTATGTTACATTGCAGGATGTTGTGGGCCCAGTACTGGGAACAGACAGGCAGTAGGGTTCGTGTTAATTGGTTATGTTACATTGCAGGATGTTGTGGGTCCAGTACTGGGAACAGACAGGCAGTAGGGTTCGTGTTAATTGGTTATGTTATGTTACATTGCAGGATGTTGTGGGCCCAGTACTGGGAACAGACAGGCAGTAGGGTTCGTGTTAATTGGTTATGTTATGTTATATTGCAGGATGTTGTGGGCCCAGTACTGGGAACAGACAGGCAGTAGGGTTCGTGTTAATTGGTTATGTTATGTTACATTGCAGGATGTTGTGGGCCCAGTACTGGGAACAGACAGGCAGTAGGGTTCGTGTTAATTGGTTATGTTACATTGCAGGATGTTGTGGGTCCAGTACTGGGAACAGACAGGCAGTAGGGTTCGTGTTAATTGGTTATGTTACATTGCAGGATGTTGTGGGCCCAGTACTGGGAACAGACAGGCAGTAGGGTTCGTGTTAATTGGTTATGTTACATTGCAGGATGTTGCAGGCCCAGTACTGGGAACAGACAGGCAGTAGGGTTCGTGTTAATTGGTTATGTTATATTGCAGGATGTTGCAGGCCCAGTACTGGGAACAGACAGGCAGTAGGGTTCGTGTTAATTGGTTATGTTATATTGCAGGATGTTGCAGGCCCAGTACTGGGAACAGACAGGCAGTAGGGTTCGTGTTAATTGGTTATGTTATATTGCAGGATGTTGCGGGCCCAGTACTGGGAACAGACAGGCAGTAGGGTTCGTGTTAATTGGTTATGTTATGTTACATTGCAGGATGTTGTGGGCCCAGTACTGGGAACAGACAGGCAGTAGGGTTCGTGTTAATTGGTTATGTTATGTTACATTGCAGGATGTTGTGGGCCCAGTACTGGGAACAGACAGGCAGTAGGGTTCGTGTTAATTGGTTATGTTATGTTACATTGCAGGATGTTGTGGGCCCAGTACTGGGAACAGACAGGCAGTAGGGTTCGTGTTAATTGGTTATGTTATATTGCAGGATGTTGCGGGCCCAGTACTGCCAGCTGATGCAGCCTCCAGGGGCCAGTATGGACGCCGTGGGACAGGACTCTCCTAAGATGTCCGCCGGTCAGATGCTGCTGGTGGCCTTCGATGGCATGTTTGCTCAGCTAGAGACCGCCTTCGGTCAGCTCACAGAGAAGGTAACACATCTACTTCCTCAATGTCCTCTCGCTTTCTCAATCTCTTTCTCAATCTCTCACCCTCTCTCTTTCTCAAGCTCTTTCCCCTCTCTCAGCCTCTTGCTTTCTCAAGCTCTTTCCTCTCTCTCACCCTCTCTCTTTCTCAAGCTCTTTCCCCCCTCTCACCCTCTCTCTTTCTCAATCTCTTTCTCAATCTCTTTCCCAATCTCTTTCCCCTCTCAGCCTCTCTCTTTCTCAAGCTCTTTCCCCTCTCAGCCTCTCTTTCTCTAGCTCTTTCCCCTCTCTGACTCTTTCTCAATCTCTTTCCCCTCTCAGCCTCTCTCTTTCTCAATCTCTTTCTCAATCTCTCACCCTCTCGTTTCCTCAATCTCTTTCCTCCGTCTCTTTCTCACTCTTGTCTCAATCTCTCTTTCATCTTAAACTCATCTTTGTCTTGTTATTCCTCTTCACTGCACATTCCATTTGTTTGTCACGTTTATCTCAGGCTATTTCCTTTCTTCTCACTCTCCCGTCTCTCAATGATGTTATTTCCTCTCCTCTCTAGATGATTTCCATGGAGGTGCCGCCTGCGTGGCGGAAGGTGGATGTGATGCGTGAGGCGCGGGCGGCCCAGGTCCATTTCTTCCACAGCGGTCCTCACAGACATGTTCTGGAGGAGATCTTCTTCCTCAAGAGACTCCAAACCATCAGGGAGTTTTTCAGGCTGTGTGGATCCTTCGCTCAGACACTCTCTGGTGAGAATACTGATGGCTTTATAGTCTCTCTGTGTGGATCCTTCGCTCAGACACTCTCTGGTGAGAATACTGATGGCTTTATAGTCTCTCTCTGTGGATCCTTCGCTCAGACACTCTCTGGTGAGAATACTGATGGCTTTATAGTCTCTCTGTGTGGATCCTTCACTCAGACACTCTCTGGTGAGAATACTGATGGCTTTATAGTCTCTCTGTGTGGATCCTTCGCTCAGACACTCTCTGGTGAGAACACGGATGGCTTTATAGTCTCTCTGTGTGGATCCTTCGCTCAGACACTCTCTGGTGAGAATACTGATGGCTTTATAGTCTCTCTGTGTGGATCCTTCACTCAGACACTCTCTGGTGAGAATACTGATGGCTTTATAGTCTCTCTGTGTGGATCCTTCACTCAGACACTCTCTGGTGAGAATACTGATGGCTTTATAGTCTCTCTGTGTGGATCCTTCACTCAGACACTCTCTGGTGAGAATACTGATGGCTTTATAGTCTCTCTGTGTGGATCCTTCGCTCAGACACTCTCTGGTGAGAACACAGATGGCTTTATAGTCTCTCTGTGTGGATCCTTCGCTCAGACACTCTGGTGAGAATACTGATGGCTTTATAGTCTCTCTGTGTGGATCCTTCGCTCAGACACTCTCTGGTGAGAACACTGATGGCTTTATAGTCTCTCTGTGTGGATCCTTCGCTCAGACACTCTCTGGTGAGAACACGGATGGCTTTATAGTCTCTATGTGTGGATCCTTCGCTCAGACACTCTCTGGTGAGAATACTGATGGCTTTATAGTCTCTCTGTGTGGATCCTTCACTCAGACACTCTCTGGTGAGAACACGGATGGCTTTATAGTCTCTCTGTGTGGATCCTTCACTCAGACACTCTCTGGTGAGAATACTGATGGCTTTATAGTCTCTCTGTGTGGATCCTTCGCTCAGACACTCTCTGGTGAGAATACTGATGGCTTTATAGTCTCTCTGTGTGGATCCTTCACTCAGACACTCTCTGGTGAGAATACTGATGGCTTTATAGTCTCTCTGTGTCAAAATTAATTTTCAATTTAAGCTTTATTGTTATGGGAAACATATGTTTACATTGCCAAAGCAAGTGAAGTAGACAACAAACAAAAACAAAGTGAAATAAAAAGTTAAAACAGTAATTATTATACTCACGCTAGTTAGAAAAGAATCAAGAAGTTTCAAATGTCATGTGTCTGTTATGAGCGTTGTCCTGTCCCTCAGATCCAGAACGACATGTCATGTGTCTGTTATGAGCGTTGTCCTGTCCCTCAGATCCACAACGACATGACATGTGTCTGTTATGAGCGTTGTCCTGTCCCTCAGATCCACAACGACATGTCATGTGTCTGTTATGAGCGTTGTCCTGTCCCTCAGATCCACAACGGCAGTAGAGGTCAACACTAATGTCATGTGTCTGTTATGAGCGCTGTCCTGTCCCTCAGATCCACAACGGCAGTAGAGGTCAACACTAATGTCATGTGTCTGTTATGAGCGCTGTCCTGTCCCTCAGATCCACAACGGCAGTAGAGGTCAACACTAATGTCATGTGTCTGTTATGAGCGCTGTCCTGTCCCTCAGATCCACAACGGCATGACATGTGTCTGTTATGAGCGCTGTCCTGTCCCTCAGATCCAGAACGACATGTCATGTGTCTGTTATGAGCGTTGTCCTGTCCCTCAGATCCAGAACGGCATGACATGTGTCTGTTATGAGCGCTGTCCTAGGCATGTCATGTGTCTGTTATGAGCGCTGTCCTGTCCCTCAGATCCACAACGGCAGTAGAGGTCAACACTGTAAAGTCTGTATCTGAGAGATGCTTTTGTGTCAGATGAAGAAAGGGGGGGTCTTAGGAAACAAGGTTTCATCCACTCAGTTTTTATAAAAAACCTTTTTCAACTAGAGAAACGGTTTAAATACATACAGATACTTATCAGGATATTATTATTGACAGTATATCGTACCTTTTTGACGATGGCTAGTTGTCTGTTCCTGCTCCAGAACTCCAGGATGTTCCCTCAGCTTGTTCTCCAACTGACTAAATGGAGCCAGTTGGTTTTCAGCACTTCTGTCTCCATGGCTTCTGTCTCCATGGCTTCTGTCTCCATGGCTTCTGTCTCCATGGCTTCTGTCTCCACGGCTTCTGTCTCCACGGCTTCTGTCTCCACGGCTTCTGTCTCCACGGCTTCTGTCTCCACGGCTTCTGTCTCCACGGCTTCTGTCTCCACGGCTTCTGTCTCCACGGCTTCTGTCTCCACGGCTTCTGTCTCCACGGCTTCTGCCTCCACGGCTTCTGTCTCCACGGCTTCTGTCTCCACGGCTTCTGTCTCCACGGCTTCTGTCTCCACGGCTTCTGTCTCCACGGCTTCTGTCTCCACGGCTTCTGTCTCCACGGCTTCTGTCTCCACGGCTTCTGTCTCCACGGCTTCTGTCTCCACGGCTTCTGTCTCCACGGCTTCTGTCTCCACGGCTTCTGTCTCCACGGCTTCTGCCTCCACGGCTTCTGTCTCCACGGCTTCTGTCTCCACGGCTTCTGTCTCCACGGCTTCTGTCTCCACGGCTTCTGTCTCCACGGCTTCTGTCTCCACGGCTTCTGCCTCCACGGCTTCTGTCTCCACGGCTTCTGCCTCCACGGCTTCTGCCTCCACGGCTTCTGCCTCCTTGGCTTCTGCCTCCACGGCTGACCTAAACTTGTTTTCTCATGGCTTTCTCTCGTCTCTCTGCAGCAGACGTATAGTGAGCAGTATAGTGAGCAGTATAGTCAGACGTATAGTGAGCAGTATGTTTGGAACATCGACTCACAATAAAATCACTATTGAATAGCAATCCATACAGAATCATAGGAACCTAAATGCATATCATATCTCTACCTAAACAATCCATACAGAATCATAGGAACCTAAATGCATATCATATCTCTACCTAAACAATCCATACAGAATCATAGGAACCTAAATGCATATCATATCTCTACCTAAACAATCCATACAGAATCATAGGAACCTAAATGCATATCATATCTCTACCTAAACAATCCATACAGAATCATAGGAACCTAAATGCATATTGTATCTCTACCTAAGTATCATGATAATATTGTATTGCGATGTCCCTGGCAATTCCCAGCCTTATGAAACAGTGTCTGAAACATTATATATATATAGTGCGTTTGACCCCCTCTCTCTCCCCCCTCCCTCCCTCCCAGGTACGTGCCCCCCAGTGTCTGAGGACCCTCCTCCCTCCAACGGCCCAGTAGTGGGTCTGGGGGGTGTAGGTCTACCAGGGAAGCCCCTGTTCCGGGGGGCGGCGGCGGCGGTGGTAGTGAGCGAGGAGCAGATGACCCGGCCCATCAAGGCGTTCACGGCGGAGTTTGTCCGTCAGATGCTGATTGGTCTTCCCACCCAGACCCTGGGTCTGTCTCTCTGCAGCACTCTGTCCGCCCTGGGTCTGGATCTTACCGCGCAGGTGGAGGCCAAGGATTTCGGAGCCGACGGCAAGGTAGGAAGTGGAACGTTACGGACCTGATCGATCAAAATGTTATATTGTCTTCATACATGTTTAGTTCTGATTTAAATGTGTCGTTGCTAACGGTCCAGGTGTCGCTGGATGAGTTGTGTAAGCAGACAGTGGTGCAGGGTCTGGGCGCAGGCCGTATGTCTCAGCTGCTACTGAACAGAGGCACGGTGCTGGCGTCCTCCTACGACACGGCCTGGAAGAAACTGGACCTGCTCAGACGCCTGGAGACCAGCCTGGACGCTGCCAAGGTCTCCCTGCAGCGCACCCAGCTACACATCACCATGTTCCAGGTGAGAGGAGGAGGGGGGGGTTAACCCTGTCCTGTCTCTGTGTGTCCCAGTGTGAGAGGAGTGGTGTGGGGGTTAACCCTGTCCTGTCTCTGTGTGTCCCAGTGTGAAAGGAGGGGTGGGGGTTAACCCTGTCCTGTCTCTGTGTGTCCCAGTGTGAGAGGAGGGGTGTGGGGGTTAACCCTGTCCTGTCTCTGTGTGTCCCAGTGTGAGAGGAGGAGGGGTTAACGCTGTCCTGAGAGGGGTGGTGTGGGGGTTAACCCTGTCCTGTCTCTGTGTGTCCCAGTGTGAGAGGAGGGGGGTGTGGGTTAACCCTGTCCTGTCTCTGTGTGTCCCAGTGTGAGAGGGGTGGTGTGGGGGTTAACCCTGTCCTGTCTCTGTGTAGCCCAGTGTGAGAGGAGGGGGGTGTTAACCCTGTCCTGTCTCTGTGTGTCCCAGTGTGAGAGGAGGGGGGGGTTAACCCTGTCCTGTCTCTGTGTGTCCCAGTGTGAGAGGGGTGGTGTGGGGGTTAACCCTGTCCTGTCTCTGTGTAGCCCAGTGGCAGCATGAAGACTTGATAGGTCCTAGGACCCAGCGTGTGTGTGTGTGTGTGTGTGTGTGTGTGTGTGTGTGTGTGTGTTTGTGTTAGTTAAAGGGATAATCCACCCCCAGGAATATAAACCATGAAACTCCTGTCAATTTGGTAAAAGCCTGTGTTGTATCAGTGGGTTAAATAACATGATTTAATCACTAAGTGGTCCGTTTGAGAAATCAAGAAATCATGTAGGAACGCGTCATAGCTACACTACATATATATCTATATATATATATATATCAGTGCCTTGCGAAAGTATTCGGCCCCCTTGAACTTTGCGACCTTTTGCCACATTTCAGGCTTCAAACATAAAGATATAAAACTATTTTTTTGTGAAGAATCAACAACAAGTGGGACACAATCATGAAGTGGAATGACATTTATTGGATATTTCAAACTTTTTTAACAAATCAAAAACTGAAAAATTGGGCGTGCAAAATTATTCAGCCCCTTTACTTTCAGTGCAGCAAACTCTCTCCAGAAGTTCAGTGAGGATCTCTGAATGATCCAATGTTGACCTAAATGACTAATGATGATAAATACAATCCACCTGTGTGTAATCAAGTCTCTGTATAAATGCACCTGCACTGTGATAGTCTCAGAGGTCCGTTAAAAGCGCAGAGAGCATCATGAAGAACAAGGAACACACCAGGCAGGTCCGAGATACTGTTGTGAAGAAGTTTAAAGCCGGATTTGGATACAAAAAGATTTCCCAAGCTTTAAACATCCCAAGGAGCACTGTGCAAGCGATAATATTGAAATGGAAGGAGTATCAGACCACTGCAAATCTACCAAGACCTGGCCTTCCCTCTAAACTTTCATCTCATACAAGGAGAAGACTGATCAGAGATGCAGCCAAGAGGCCCATGATCACTCTGGATGAACTGCAGAGATCTACAGCTGAGGTGGGAGACTCTGTCCATAGGACAACAATCAGTCGTATATTGCACAAATCTGGCCTTTATGGAAGAGTGGCAAGAAGAAAGCCATTTCTTAAAGATATCCATAAAAAGTGTCGTTTAAAGTTTGCCACAAGCCACCTGGGAGACACACCAAACATGTGGAAGAAGGTGCTCTGGTCAGATGAAACCAAAATTGAACTTTTTGGCAACAATGCAAAACGTTATGTTTGGCGTAAAAGCAACACAGCTGAACACACCATCCCCACTGTCAAACATGGTGGTGGCAGCATCATGGTTTGGGCCTGCTTTTCTTCAGCAGGGACAGGGAAGATGGTTAAAATTGATGGGAAGATGGATGGAGCCAAATACAGGACCATTCTGGAAGAAAACCTGATGGAGTCTGCAAAAGATCTGAGACTGGGACGGAGATTTGTCTTCCAACAAGACAATGATCCAAAACATAAAGCAAAATCTACAATGGAATGGTTCAAAAATAAACATATCCAGGTGTTAGAATGGCCAAGTCAAAGTCCAGACCTGAATCCAATCGAGAATCTGTGGAAAGAACTGAAAACTGCTGTTCACAAATGCTCTCCATCCAACCTCACTGAGCTCGAGCTGTTTTGCAAGGAGGAATGGGAAAAAATGTCAGTCTCTTGATGTGCAAAACTGATAGAGACATACCCCAAGCGACTTACAGCTGTAATCGCAGCAAAAGGTGGGGCTACAAAGTATTAACTTAAGGGGGCTGAATAATTTTGCACGCCCAATTTGTCAGTTTTTGATTTGTTAAAAAAGTTTGAAATATCCAATAAATGTCGTTCCACTTCATGATTGTGTCCCACTTGTTGTTGATTCTTCACAAAAAAATACAGTTTTATATCTTTATGTTTGAAGCCTGAAATGTGGCAAAAGGTCGCAAAGTTCAAGGGGGCCGAATACTTTCGCAAGGCACTGTATATATATATAAATACACACGAGTATGTGGGACACCCATTAAAATGTGTGGATTCGGCTATTTAAGCCACACCCTGTTGCCGACAGGTGTATAAAATCAAGCACACAGCCATGCAATCTCCATAGACAAACATTGGCAGTATAAGGGCCTTACTGAAGAGTTCAGTGACTTTCAATGTGGCACCGTCATAGGATGCCACCTTTCCAACAAGTTAGTTGGTCAAATTTCTGCCCTGCTAGAGCTGCCCCGGTTAACTGTGAGTACTGTTATTGTGAAGTGGAAACGTCTAGGAGCAACAACGGCTCAGCTGAGAAGTGGTAGGCCACACAAGCTCACAGAACAGGACCGCAGAGTGCTGAAGCGCGTAGCTCTTAAGAATCAAATCAAATCAAATTGTATTTGTCACATACACATGGTTAGCAGATGTTAGTGCGAGTGTAGCGAAATGCTTGTGCTTCTAGTTCCGACAATGCAGTAATAACAAGTAATCTAACTAACAATTCCAAAACTACTGTCTTGTACACAGTGTAAGGGGATAAAGAATATGTACATAAGGATATATGAATGAGTGATGGTACAGAGCAGCATAGGCAAGATACAGTAGATGGTATCGAGTACAGTATGTACAAATGAGATGAGTATGTAAACAAAGTGGCATAGTATAGTATAAAGTGGCTAGTGATACATGTATTACATAAGGATACCGTCGATGATATAGAGTACAGTATATACGTATGCATATGAGATGAATAATGTAGGGTAAGTAACATTTATTTAAGGTAGCATTGTTTAAAGTGGCTAGTGATATATTTACATCATTTCCCATCAATTCCCATTATTAAAGTGGCTGGAGTTGAGTCAGTGTCAGTGTGTTGGCAGCAGCCACTCAGTGTTAGTGGTGGCTGTTTAACAGTCTGATGGCCTTGAGATAGAAGCTGTTTTTCAGTCTCTCGGTCCCTGCTTTGATGCACCTGTACTGACCTCGCCTTCTGGATGATAGCGGGGTGAACAGGCAGTGGCTCGGGTGGTTGATGTCCTTGATGATCTTTATGGCCTTCCTGTGACATCGGGTGGTGTAGGTGTCCTGGAGGGCAGGTAGTTTGCCCCCGGTGATGCGTTGTGCAGACCTCACTACCCTCTGGAGAGCCTTGCGGTTGAGGGCGGTGCAGTTGCCATACCAGGCGGTGATACAGCCCGCCAGGATGCTCTCGATTGTGCATCTGTAGAAGTTTGTGAGTGCTTTTGGTGACAAGCCGAATTTCTTCAGCCTCCTGAGGTTGAAGAGGCGCTGCTGCGCCTTCTTCACGATGCTGTCTGTGTGAGTGGACCAATTCAGTTTGTCTGTGATGTGTATGCCGAGGAACTTAAAACTTGCTACCCTCTCCACTACTGTTCCATCGATGTGGATAGGGGGGTGTTCCCTCTGCTGTTTCCTGAAGTCCACAATCATCTCCTTAGTTTTGTTGACGTTGAGTGTGAGGTTATTTTCCTGACACCACACTCCGAGGGCCCTCACCTCCTCCCTGTAGGCCGTCTCATCGTTGTTGGTAATCAAGCCTACCACTGTTGTGTCGTTGTTGAATCGTCAGTCCTCGGTTGCAACACTCACTGCTGAGTTCCCAACTTCCTTCTGGAAGCAACATCAGCACAAGAACTGTTCGTCGGGAGCTTCATGAAATGGGTTTCCATGGCCGAGCAGCCACATACAAGCCCCAGATCACTGTGCTCAATGTCAAGCGTCGGCTGGAGTGGTGTGAAGCTCGCCGCCTCTGGACTCTGGAGCAGTGGAAACGTGTTCTCTGTAGTGATGAATCACGATTCACCATCTGTCAGTCCAACGGACAAATCTGAAGTTGGCGGATGCCAGGAGAACGCTACCTGCCCCAATGTATAATGCCAACTGTAAAGTTTGGTGGAGGAGGAATAATGGTCTGGGGCTGTTTTTCATGGTTCGGGCCCCTTAGTTCCAGTGAAGGGAAATCTTAACTCTACAGCATACAATGACATTCTAGAAGATTCTGTGCTTCCAACTTTGTGGCAACAGTTTGGTGAAGGCCCTTTCCTGTTTCAGCGTGACAAAGCCAGGTCCATACTGAAAAGGTTTGTCGAGCTCAGTCTGGAAGATCTTGACTGGCCTGCACAGAGCCCTGACCTCAACCCCATCAAACACCTCTGGGATGAATTGGAACGCTGACTGCGAGCCAAGCCCAATCGCCTAACATCAGTGCCCGAACTCACCAATGCTCTTGTGAATGGAAGCAAGTTCCCACAGCAATGTTCCAACATCTAGTGGAAAGCCTTCCCAGAAGAGTGGAGGCTGTTATAGCAGCAATGTTCCAACATCTAGTGGAAAGCCTTCCCAGAAGAGTGGAGGCTGTTATAGCAGCAATGTTCCAGCATCTACTGGAAAGCCTTCCCAGAAGAGTGGAGGCTGTTATAGCAGCAATGTTCCAACATCTAGTGGAAAGCCTTCCCAGAAGAGTGGAGGCTGTTATAGCAGCAATGTTCCAACATCTAGTGGAAAGCCTTGCCAGAAGAGTGGAGGCTGTTATAGCAGCAATGTTCCAACATCTAGTGGAAAGCCTTCCCAGAAGAGTGGAGGCTGTTATAGCAGCAATGTTCCAACATCTAGTGGAAAGCCTTCCCAGAAGAGTGGAGGCTGTTATAGCAGCAATGTTCCAACATCTAGTGGAAAGCCTTCCCAGAAGAGTGGAGGCTGTTATTAGCAGCAAAAGGGGGGACCAACTCCATATTAATGACCATGATTTTGGAATGAGACGTTTGACGATCAGGTGTCTACATACTGTTGGTCGTGTAGAGTACATGGTTCTCTCACAGGAGATGGTGTGTTATCACATTTCATAACGGTTTTAAAACCAGTACCTTCAGTCCAGATTGCTGTATCAGCCAATAGATAGTACCGTCATACTTGTTCTAGAACAAGTATATTATCAAGTTTATATCGTCATGACAACGTATATATGTGCTCAATCTACTGTGTACCAAATTATTCAACCATCTTCAACCAAGTACCATCTCGTAATGCGTCCCTTTGTGTCTGAGGCAAGGGCCCTTGTTGCCATTCCCTGCACTCTCTCTGGGTAGCAGAGTTGCACGTTTTTGTTTTCACAGCTAGCTAGCTACTTCACATGCTGATATTGACTTTGGTATTATTCTGTGTAGCTACGTTTCCTAGCTGGCCAACCCAGAGAGAGCATTGTATTGTGGGTTTTGTAGTCGACTTGAGCTGCAACAGATTTTCACATGTTGCTACCAACCTTGTTATGACGACAAAAATGAAATATTCGTTCCCCAAAAAATATATATTGTTTTCACGTATCAGTGTTATTTAACACTGTTAATCATAGGAAGTAGAGTTTTGGGATGGATTTTCCCTATTAACCCTGTCCCCTCTCTGTGTTCCAGTGGCAGCATGAGGACGTGCTCGGCCCTAGGACCCAGCCGATGAGTGTGAGCCCTCCTCCTCGCTCCATCATCCTCAGTAGCATGAAGAAGAAGCTTTACAAACTCAGCCAGGACGAGGCGGCCATCGCTGCTGTCCAGGTCAGTCATCAACAATTATTATTTATATTTTTTATTTAACTTGACAAGTCAGTTGAGAACAAATTATTTTTTACTATGACAGCCGAGGAACAGTGGGTGAACTGCCTTGTTCAGGGGCAGAACGACAGATTTTTACCTTGTCAGCTCGGGGATTCGATCTAGCTACCTTTCAGTTACTTGCCCAACGCTCTAACCACTAGGCTACCTGCTGACCAATCTGTCAACCTTGATAGCTAACTAGACCGTTACTCTTAGCTACTCCTGTAAATAAAATGCTCTCTTTTCTCTCTCTGGTCTGAGTCCTTTAATGACTGTGTGTCTGTGTTTTTTTTAATTGGATCTGTCCTCTCCCCCCCTGCAGGAGAAGCTGGCATCACTAGAGGGCAGTATAGAGCAGCGTCTGAAGTGGGCCGGAGGGGCCAACCCTGCCCTGGCCCCGGTGCTCCAGGACTTTGATCTGACCATCGCAGAGCGTCGCGCCCTCGTGGCCCGGGAGAGCCAGCGTACCAGCCAGGTACGCTGCCCACCTTCTGGGTTTACGTCTCCACCTTTCCTGGGTTTACATCTCCACCTTTTGGGTTTACATCTCCACCTTTTGGGTTTACATCTCCACCTTTTGGGTTTACATCTCCACCTTTTGGGTTTACATCTCCACCTTTTGGGTTTACATCTCCACCTTTTGGGTTTACATCTCCACCTTTTGGGTTTACATCTCCACCTTTTGGGTTTACATCTCCACCTTTTGGGTTTACATCTCCACCTTTTGGGTTTACATCTCCACCTTTTGGGTTTACATCTCCACCTTTTGGGTTTACATCTCCACCTTCTGGGTTTACATCTCCACCTTTCCTGGGTATACGTCTCCACCTTTCCTGGGTTTACGTCTCCACCTTTCCTGGGTTTACGTCTCCACCTTTCCTGGGTTTACGTCTCCACCTTTTGGGTTTACATCTCCACCTTTTGGGTTTACATCTCCACCTTTTGGGTTTACATCTCCACCTTTTGGGTTTACATCTCCACCTTCTGGGTTTACATCTCCACCTTCTGGGTTTACATCTCCACCTTTTGGGTTTACATCTCCACCTTTTGGGTTTACATCTCCACCTTCTGGGTTTACATCTCCACCTTTCCTGGGTATACGTCTCCACCTTTCCTGGGTTTACGTCTCCACCTTTCCTGGGTTTACGTCTCCACCTTTCCTGGGTATACGTCTCCACCTTCTGGGTTTACGTCTCCACCTTTCCTGGGTTTACGTCTCCACCTTTCCTGGGTTTACGTCTCCACATTTCCTGGGTTTACGTCTCCACCTTTCCTGGGTTTACGTCTCCACCTTTCCTGGGTTTACATCTCCACCTTTCCTGGGTTTACATCTCCACCTTTCCTGGGTTTACGTCTCCACCTTTCCTGGGTTTACGTCTCCACCTTTCCTGGGTTTACATCTCCACCTTTCCTGGGTTTACATCTCCACCTTTCCTGGGTTTACATCTCCACCTTTCCTGGGTTTACATCTCCACCTTTCCTGGGTTTACATCTCCACCTTTCCTGGGTTTACATCTCCACCCTTCCTGGGTTTACGTCTCCACCTTTCCTGGGTTTACGTCTCCACCTTTCCTGGGTTTACGTCTCCACCTTTCCTGGGTTTACGTCTCCACCTTTCCTGGGTTTACGTCTCCACCTTTCCTGGGTTTACGTCTCCACCTTTCCTGGGTTTACGTCTCCACCTTCTGGGTTTACGTCTCCAATGGCACCCTATTCCCTGTATAGTCAGGGTGTTCTGGAAGAACATGGAGAAAAATTTGCCAACCAGGGAATTCCAGGCTGTGGGGGTCCCTGGGAGGGGCATGCCCCCCCCTCCATTTTTTTGATGATGGTGGCGGATGAATGGCACGACAACGGGCCTCAGGATCTCATCACGATATCTCTGTGCATTCAAATAGTATGCCAATTGCACACACCCTCAAAACTTGAGACATCTTTCAAATTAGTTTATTGTGGAAAAAACTAAATCTAGTCTTCTCTTTCAATTTAGTTTATTATTAGTTTATTATTAAACTAAATCTTTCAAATTTATGCAAAAACCTAAAAGATTGTGTTCTGTCAAGTAAACATGGATTCCCTATTGAGAAACAATATAACCCGAACCAAATATAAATGCAACATGTAAAGTGTTGGTCCCATGTTTCATGAGCTGAAATAAAAAATCCCAGCAATGTTCCATGCGCACAAAAAGCTTATTTCTCTCAAATGTTTTGCTCACATTAGTTTACATCCCTGTTAGTGAGCGTTTATCCTTTGCCAAAATATTCCATCCACCTGACAGGTGTGGAATATCAAAAAGCATGGTCATTTCACAGGTGCACCTTGTGCTGGGGACAATAAAAGGCTATAGTTTTGTCACACAACACAATGCCACAGATGTCTCAAGTTTTGAGGGTGTGTGCAATTGGCATACTATTTGAATGCACAGAGATATCGTGATGAGATCCTGAGGCCCGTTGTCGTGCCATTCATCCGCCACCATCATCGTTTCATTACGATAATGCAGATCCATGTTGCAAGGATCTGAACACAATTCCTGCAAGCTGAAAATGTTCTTCCATGGCCTGCATACTCACCAGACATGTCACCCATTGAGCATGTTTGGGATGCTCTGGATTGACAGCGTGTTCCAATTCCCACCAATATCCAGCAACACACAGCCATTGAAGAGTAGTGGGACAACGTTCCACAGGCCACAATCAACAGCCTGATCAACTCTATGTGAAGGAGATGTGTTGCGCTGCCTGAGGCAAACGGTCACACCAGATACTGACTGATGTTCTGATCCACAAACCCTACCTTTTTTTCCTTCTTTTTTTTAAGGTATCTGTGACCAACAGATGCATATCTGTATTCCCAGTCATGTGAAATTCATAGATTAGGACCTAATTAATTTATTTCAATTGACTGATTTCCTTATATGAACTGTAACACACTAAAACATTTTGAAATTGTTGCATGTTCGTTTATATTTGTTCAGTATAGAATTGCAGGGGGGGGAATTAAAATACAAAAATAATTCAGGGGGAGGACCCACCAGACCCCCCTGCCAGATGGGGCACCCCCACTTTTATACATAGTCAGGAGCCCATGAATAGACCAACAGGTATGACTGATGATTGAAGCAGGTGTTAAACATGGGCTTTGCTTCACAGAAAACAGCAGTTGATTTACTCCATTGTCAACTCTTTAAATCACATCAGTAGACCAATATCCTTAAGTATCATGACATCAGCTTTTATAACCTTCAATCTGTTTGTTTTTTAAAATCATATTTTGGACCAGAATAAGGCTCTACTCCCTATTGTTCCTTGCAGTGAGGTACTCAACATCTTCACCGAATGTTTTCATAATTTACCTGAAGAGAATCGCTAACAATCAGTAGTAGCCTACCGGTATGCACATTAGGGAGTAAATTAACAGCTCTCTGACGGATTCGGTTCACATAAAACATCCCGTTTAAAAATAGATGTTTGTTTTTGAAACAGCCCATCACAAGTTTACACTGACAAGTCTGGACATGGGCTTCAAATCCTAGTTCAATACAAACCACATATTATGGGTTTACGTGTCCCGACGCGATACCATGAACATATAAACGACGTTGAATGATTTATAAATAGGAAAGGGGATATTAAAGGATTGAATTATTCAGTCAGTCAGACACCCTTTTTTTTATAAACGAGTCAACGCTTGCTGTTTTGGTCGTCAATCAAAGCACAATTACAAACGCCTATTACCCAACACCCTGGTTGTATAGTCTTATGAAACGCACGAGGAAAATGAATGAATGTGCCACGATTTTAAACAAAGGCCTGTGTGTCCATGTATGCTGATGATTCAACCGTCTACATGTCAGCCACCACATCTAAGGAAGTGCCCGAAACCCTGAACAAGGAGTTGTAGTGTGTTTAGGAGTAGGTGACCAGTAATGAACTGATCCTGATCCAAGAGATTTATATTTGGTACAAATCATTCCCTGAGCTCTAAGGAATGTGCTTTTTTAAAATTATTTTTTTAACATGGATAAAGCAAACCCTCACCGTTCAACGCCTCTCCCCTCTTTGACCTAAATATTTGTTTGTGTATGTATTGATATGTAGGGTTATGTATCATTTAAACAAAATGGGTTTTGTGCTTGAGCTGTTCTTGTCTGTGTAATGTTCTGTATTATGTTTCATGTTTTGTGTGGAACCCCAGGAAGAGTAGCTTTCTGCTTTCACAACCGCTAATGGGGATCCTAATGAAACGCCGCAAAGACAACAAGTGGATTTCAACTCTTCGTTACCATGTCAACAGGACGTGTAAAATTAATTCACAGGAGAGACGATGAAGACTTGTATCATGCTCGCCCTCCTCCTCCGTGAGAAGAAATTTGAGCGCAGCCAACCACAGTCTATAAAAATAACACTGGTACCGAGAGGCGGGGACAGAGAACAGACTGACAAAACGGCAGTGTTTCCCTGCCGACGCTCTGTGACTGACAGCCGACTGTCCTATCAACATTAGAAGATACATATCGGTCATTCTAGCGGGAGAAGGCTAAACTGACATTTCTGACTAGATGATACATATCGGTCATTCTAGCGGGAGAAGAAGGCTAAACTGACATTTCTGACTAGACGATACATATCGGTCATTCTAGCGGGAGAAGAAGGCTAAACTGACATTTCTGACTAGATGATACATATCGGTCATTCTAGCGGGAGAAGGCTAAACTGACATTTCTGACTAGATGATACATATCGGTCATTCTAGCGGGAGAAGGCTAAACTGACATTTCTGACTAGACGATACATATCGGTCATTCTAGCGGGAGAAGAAGGCTAAACTGACATTTCTGACTAGACGATACATATCGGTCATTCTAGCGGGAGAAGAAGGCTAAACTGACATTTCTGACTAGACGATACATATCGGTCATTCTAGCGGGAGAAGAAGGCTAAACTGACATTTCTGACTAGATGATACATATCGGTCATTCTAGCGGGAGAAGGCTAAACTGACATTTCTGACTAGATGATACATATCGGTCATTCTAGCGGGAGAAGAAGGCTAAACTGACATTTCTGACTAGATGATACATATCGGTCATTCTAGCGGGAGAAGGCTAAACTGACATTTCTGACTAGACGATACATATCGGTCATTCTAGCGGGAGAAGGCTAAATGGACATTTCTGACTAGACGATACATATCGGTCATTCTAGCGGGAGAAGAAGGCTAAACTGACATTTCTGACTAGATGATACATATCGGTCATTCTAGCGGGAGAAGGCTAAACTGACATTTCTGACTAGATGATACATATCGGTCATTCTAGCGGAAGAAGGCTAAATGGACATTTCTGACTAGACGATACATATCGGTCATTCTAGCGGGAGAAGGCTAAACTGACATTTCTGACTAGATGATACATATCGGTCATTCTAGCGGGAGAAGGCTAAACTGACATTTCTGACTAGATGATACATATCGGTCATTCTAGCGGGAGAAGGCTAAATGGACATTTCTGACTAGATGATACATATCGGTCATTCTAGCGGGAGAAGGCTAAACTGACATTTCTGACTAGATGATACATATCGGTCATTCTAGCGGGAGAAGGCTAAACTGACATTTCTGACTAGATGATACATATCGGTCATTCTAGCGGGAGAAGGCTAAACTGACATTTCTGACTAGATGATACATATCGGTCATTCTAGCGGGAGAAGGCTAAACTGACATTTCTGACTAGATGATACATATCGGTCATTCTAGCGGGAGAAGGCTAAACTGACATTTCTGACGAGCGAATTTAAAAAGAAGAGAATAAAAAGAAGCCTAGTTAATTTATGAAGTCGAAAAAGTAGCCGGCTTACAATGAGTGTTATTTAGCCGACAGACGGCGCTGATGGATTACAATGAGTGTTATTTAGCCGACAGACGGCGCTGATGGATAACAATGAGTGTTATTTAGCCGACAGACGGCGCTGATGGATAACAATGAGTGTTATTTAGCCGACAGGCGGCGCTGATGGATAACAATGAGTGTTATTTAGCCGACAGGCGGCGCTGATGGATAACAATGAGTGTTATTTAGCCGACAGACGGCGCTGATGGATAACAATGAGTGTTATTTAGCCGACAGGCGGCGCTGATGGATAACAATGAGTGTTATTTAGCCGACAGGCGGCGCTGATGGATAACAATGAGTGTTATTTAGCCGACAGGCGGCGCTGATGGATTACAATGAGTGTTATTTAGCCGACAGGCGGTGCTGATGGATAACAATGAGTGTTATTTAGCCGACAGGCGGCGCTGATGGATAACAATGAGTGTTATTTAGCCGACAGGCGGCGCTGATGGATAACAATGAGTGTTATTTAGCCGACAGGCGGCGCTGATGGATAACAATGAGTGTTATTTAGCCGACAGGCGGCGCTGATGGAAACAATGAGTGTTATTTAGCCGACAGACGGCGCTGATGGATAACAATGAGTGTTATTTAGCCGACAGGCGGCGCTGATGGAAACAATGAGTGTTATTTAGCCGACAGGCGGCGCTGATGGAAACAATGAGTGTTATTTAGCCGACAGGCGGCGCTGATGGATAACAATGAGTGTTATTTAGCCGACAGGCGGCGCTGATGGAAAACAATGAGTGTTATTTAGCCGACAGACGGCGCTGATGGATAACAATGAGTGTTATTTAGCCGACAGACGATGCTGATGGATAACAATGAGTGTTATTTAGCCGACAGGCGGCGCTGATGGATAACAATGAGTGTTATTTAGCCGACAGGCGGCGCTGATGGAAAACAATGAGTGTTATTTAGCCGACAGACGGCGCTGATGGATAACAATGAGTGTTATTTAGCCGACAGACGATGCTGATGGATAACAATGAGTGTTATTTAGCCGACAGGCGGCGCTGATGGAAACAATGAGTGTTATTTAGCCGACAGACGATGCTGATGGATAACAATGAGTGTTATTTAGCCGACAGGCGGCGCTGATGGAAACAATGAGTGTTATTTAGCCGACAGGCAGCGCTGATGGAAACAATGAGTGTTATTTAGCCGACAGGCGGCGCTGATGGATAACAATGAGTGTTATTTAGCCGACAGGCGGCGCTGATGGATAACAATGAGTGTTATTTAGCCGACAGGCGGCGCTGATGGATAACAATGAGTGTTATTTAGCCGACAGGCGGCGCTGATGGATAACAATGAGTGTTATTTAGCCGACAGGCGGCGCTGATGGATAACAATGAGTGTTATTTAGCCGACAGGCGGCGCTGATGGATAACAATGAGTGTTATTTAGCCGACAGGCGGCGCTGATGGATAACAATGAGTGTTATTTAGCCGACAGGCGGCGCTGATGGATAACAATGAGTGTTATTTAGCCGACAGGCGGCGCTGATGGAAAACATTTGTATAGTCCACATCTTTTGACCAGGGTTCAAGCTAGTAACTGTGTGTTCTTCAAGCCTGGCCCTGGAGAGCTATTTAAAATTCTATCTAAACTTTATTATTCCCACTACCAGTTCACGTTCCTCAACTTTATTATTCCCAGTACCATGTGACGTTCCTGTGCTGCAGTACCATACTGAAATGCATTCTTCCTGTTTCCAGGTGACGTTCCTGTGCAGTACCATACTGAACTTTGAGGGCCTGCGGATGCGGACCCCTGAGGCCCTCAGCATGGACTCTGCTCTGTTTGAGCTGCTGAAGAGGTGCCAGCAGACCTGCTCCTACGCTGCCCAGTTCAACACCTCCGTCTCCTCCATAGAGCTACAGCTGCTGCACAGACTGGTGAGTACTGACCCCTAGCTACAGCTCCACAGACTGGTGAGTACTGACCCTTAGCTACAGCTCCACAGACTGGTGAGTACTGACCCCTAGCTACAGCTCCACAGACTGGTGAGTACTGACCCTTAGCTACAGCTCCACAGACTGGTGTGTACTGACCCTTAGCTACAGCTCCACAGACTGGTGAGTACTGACCCTTAGCTACTGCTCCACAGACTGGTGAGTACTGACCCTTAGCTACAGCTCCACATGCTGGTGAGTACTGACCCTTAGCTACAGCTCCACAGACTGGTGAGTACTGACACTTAGCTACTGCTCCACAGACTGGTGAGTACTGACCCTTAGCTACAGCTCCACAGACTGGTGAGTACTGACCCTTAGCTACAGCTGCTGCACAGACTGGTGAGTACTGACCCTTAGCTACAGCTCCACATGCTGGTGAGTACTGACCCTTAGCTACAGCTGCTCCACAGACTGGTGAGTACTGACCCTTAGCTACTGCTCCACAGACTGGTGAGTACTGACCCTTAGCTACAGCTGCTGCACAGACTGGTGAGTACTGACCCTTAGCTACAGCTCCACATGCTGGTGAGTACTGACCCTTAGCTACAGCTCCACAGACTGGTGAGTACTGACCCTTAGCTACAGCTCCACAGACTGGTGAGTACTGACCCTTAGCTACAGCTGCTGCACAGACTGGTGAGTACTGACCCTTAGCTACAGCTCCACATGCTGGTGAGTACTGACCCTTAGCTACAGCTCCACAGACTGGTGAGTACTGACCCTTAGCTACAGCTGCTCCACAGACTGGTGAGTACTGACCCCTAGCTACAGCTGCTGCACAGACTGGTGAGTACTGACCCTTAGCTACAGCTCCACAGACTGGTGAGTACTGACCCTTAGCTACAGCTCCACATGCTGGTGAGTACTGACCCTTAGCTACAGCTCCACAGACTGGTGAGTACTGACCCTTAGCTACAGCTCCACAGACTGGTGAGTACTGACCCCTAGCTACAGCTGCTGCACAGACTGGTGAGTACTGACCCTTAGCTACAGCTCCACAGACTGGTGAGTACTGACCCTTAGCTACAGCTCCACAGACTGGTGAGTACTGACCCTTAGCTACTGCTCCACAGACTGGTGAGTACTGACCCTTAGCTACTGCTCCACAGACTGGTGAGTACTGACCCTTAGCTACAGCTCCACAGACTGGTGAGTACTGACCCTTAGCTACAGCTCCACATGCTGGTGAGTACTGACCCTTAGCTACAGCTCCACAGACTGGTGAGTACTGACCCTTAGCTACAGCTCCACAGACTGGTGAGTACTGACCCTTAGCTACAGCTCCACAGACTGGTGAGTACTGACCCTTAGCTACTGCTCCACAGACTGGTGAGTACTGACCCCTAGCTACAGCTGCTCCACAGACTGGTGAGTACTGACCCTTAGCTACAGCTGCTCCACAGACTGGTGAGTACTGACCCTTAGCTACAGCTGCTCCACAGACTGGTGAGTACTGACCCTTAGCTACAGCTCCACAGACTGGTGAGTACTGACCCCTTAGCTAGAGCCCCACAGACTGGTGAGTACTGACCCTTAGCTACAGCTCCACAGACTGGTGAGTACTGACCCTTAGCTAGAGCTCCACAGACTGGTGAGTACTGACCCTTAGCTACAGCTCCACAGACTGGTGAGTACTGACACTTAGCTACAGCTCCACAGACTGGTGAGTACTGACACTTAGGTACAGCTCCACAGACTGGTGAGTACTGACCCCTAGCTACAGCTCCACAGACTGGTGAGTACTGACCCCTAGCTACAGCTCCACAGACTGGTGAGTACTGACCCCTAGCTACAGCTCCAGGGACAGGGCTGATATAGGAGTACCAAATTCTACAGGAGGGTACCAAATCCTACAGAAGGGTATCTCTCCAGGGACAGGGCTGATATAGGGGTACCATTTGGGACTTTCCTTACTCTCCCATTTCTCCCATCTCTCCTCAAACTCAGAGCCCGGCGTTGGAGCTGCCCATCGGCAGCCCTGATTGGCTAGCTTGTGCCCAGAAGCAGCTGGGCCAGGAGCTGGCTACCCAGGGGGCTGTGCAAGAGGAGCGTGAGCAGCAGCTGGATGTCGCCACGGAATCACTGCAGCTATTGGTGGACAGCATCAAGGGCATCCTGTCCAATCACAACCGCCAGCTGGCTGACGTCAAACACCTTCTGAGGGCCATGGCCAAGGTATGGGCAGTGACACACCAACAGGGAGACAGATGTACAGATGCATGATACTCTCAGCAATCCACTACTTTCACAATGATTTATTTGTTAGGAACGCCTTCCTAACTGACCTGACCGGACCTCCGCCCACTCTGTTTGTCCCTGGGTGTCCCCCATACCGTAGCAAAGATGGTGAATAAATCAAGATGTCTTTTAATCAGGCTGTTTACTATGAGAAAAAAATGGTCGCTGTCCCGGTCTTTTTAGAGGGGTGGCTCTTCCACATACACCAATGGGATAACAGCTGGGTCTGGTCTACTTAGTTCATTGACTGTAGGTGAACCAGTGAAATGTCTTTCTCTTCGGTCTCTCCCGTAGGACGAGGAGAACGCGCTGGCGGAGGGGGAGGAAGTGACCTACGAGGGCAGCGTGCGCCAGTTCCTGTTGGAGTACAAGGCGTGGCAGGACAACGTGCAGATCGTGCTGTTCACTGTCGTCCAGGCAACGGGCCAGCCCCGAGGCGGTGGAGCCAGTCAGGAGGGGTTGGAGCTACTGCAGGAGATACCTGCTACCCTGAAGGAGCTACACACACAGAGCACCAGGTACACACACACACACACACACACTGAATGAGCTACAAACACCCCTACCCATACTGACAGTGGCCACCCTGTCCCTCCTCTCTGTCTCTCTGTCTTCAGTGTGTATAACGGCCTGGTTGGCTTTGCGTCTCCTTTGGTGACAGAGAGGGGTGGAGAGTGTTCCAGCCCCACCTCTACAGCTCAGACCAGCTTCGCTGCAGGTAACTACACCTCCCTCATTGTGCGCTACCCTGGCTGAGGGCACCCTGCTCCCAATGTGGTGCACTACTCCATAGTGGCCCCATAGTGCCCTAGGTCAAAAGTAGGGCACTACATAGGGAATAAGGGGGCCCTTCGTTTAATGTGATAAATACCAGAATGATTACTCTCTCTACTGTTCTCTTCTCTTTACGATCTTTCTCTCCTTCTTGCTCTTTCCTTTCCTCTCCCCCTTCTCTCTCTCTCCCCCCTTCTCTCTCTCTCCCTTCTCTCTCTCTCTCCCTTCTCTCTCTCTCCCCCCTTCTCTCTCTCTCTCCCTTCTCTCTCTCTCTCTCTCCCCCCTTCTCTCTCTCCCCCCTTCTCTCTCTCACTCTTTCCTTTCCTCTCTCCCCCCTTCTCTCTCTCTCCCCCTTCTCTCTCTCTCCCCCCTTCTCTCTCTCTCCCCCCTTCTCTCTCTCTCCCCCCTTCTCTCTCTCTCCCCCTTCTCTCTCTCTCTCCCCTTCTCTCTCTCCCCTTCTCTCTCTCCCCTTCTCTCTCTCCCCTTCTCTCTCTCCCCTTCTCTCTCTCCCCTTCTCTCTCTCCCCTTCTCTCTCTCCCCTTCTCTCTCTCCCCCTCGCTCTCTCTCCCCCTCGCTCTCTCTCCCCCTCTCTCTCTCTCCCCTTCTCTCTCTCTCCCCTTCTCTCTCTCTCCCCTTCTCTCTCTCTCCCCTTCTCTCTCTCTCCCCTTCTCTCTCTCTCCCCTTCTCTCTCTCTCCCCTTTTCTCTCTCTCTCCCCTTTTCTCTCTCTCTCCGCTTTTCTCTCTCTCTCCCCTTTTCTCTCTCTCTCCCCTTCTCTCTCTCTCTCCCCTTCTCTCTCTCTCTCCCCTTCTCTCTCTCTCTCCCCTTCTCTCTCTCTCTCCCCTTCTCTCTCTCTCTCCCCTTCTCTCTCTCTCCCCTTCTCTCTCTCTCCCCTTCTCTCTCTCTCTCCCCTTCTCTCTCTCTCTCCCCTTCTCTCTCTCTCCCCTTCTCTCTCTCTCCCCTTCTCTCTCTCTCCCCTTCTCTCTCTCTCTCCCCTTCTCTCTCCTCTCACTCTTTCCTTTCCACTCTCACGCTCTCTCCCCTTCTCTCTCTTCCCCCTTCTCTCTCTCCCCTTCTCTCTCTCTCCCCTTCTCTCCCCTTCTCTCTCTCTCCCCTTCTCTCTCTCTCCTCTTCTCTCTCTTTCCCCTTCTCTCTCTTCCCCCTTCTCTCCCCAGCGGTGAGGTGCAGCGGTGTGAAGACTCAGACGGACTCAATGTCCCAGAATTCACGCAAGCTCCTCCCCCGTAACCTTGGCACCCCGGCGGACACCCCCCCCAGCGCTCAGACGATGACCAGCAAGGGTCTAAATCCCAGCCCCAAACGGGCTGTACGTGACCCCAAGACGGGACGAGGTATGACCCCTAACCTCCATCTAACACCTGACCTCCAATTAATTAAGTCAATAATTAGAAGAAGCAGCAGTACTGCTGCCTAACTGTCCCAAATGGCCCCCTATTCCATATAGACTGCTGCCTAACTGTCCCAATGGCCCCCTATTCCATATAGACTGCTGCCTAACTGTCCCAATGGGACACTGTTCCATATAGACTGCTGCCTAACTGTCCCAAATGGGACCCTATTCCATATAGACTGCTGCCTAACTGTCCCAATGGCCCCCTATTCCATATAGACTGCTGCCTAACTGTCCCAATGGGACACTGTTCCATATAGACTGCTGCCTAACTGTCCCAAATGGGACCCTATTCCATATAGACTGCTGCCTAACTGTCCCAAATGGGACCCTATTCCATATAGACTGCTGCCTAACTGTCCCAAATGGAACCCTATTCCATATAGACTGCTGCCTAACTGTCCCAAATGGGACCCTATTCCATATAGACTGCTGCCTAACTGTCCCAAATGGGACCCTATTCCATATAGACTGCTGCCTAACTGTCCCAAATGGGACCCTATTCCATATAGACTGCTGCCTAACTGTCCCAAATGGGACCCTATTCCATATAGACTGCTGCCTAACTGTCCCAAATGGGACCCTATTCCATATAGACTGCTGCCTAACTGTCCCAAATGGGACCCTATTCCATATAGACTGCTGCCTAACAGTTTTGAGAATGACAAATATTAATTTCCACAAGGTTTGCTGCTTCAGTGTCTTTAGATATTTTTTGTCAGATGTTACTATGGATACTGAAGTATAATTACAAGCATTTCATAAGTGTCAAAGGCTTTTATTGACAATTACATGAAGTTGATGCAAAGAGTCAATATCAAATAGAATCGAATGTATTTGTCACATACACATGGTTAGCAGATGTTAATGCGAGTGTAGTGAAATGCTTGTGCTTCTAGTCCCGACAATGCAGTAATAACCAACGAGTAATCTAACTAACAATTTCAAAACTACTACCTTATACACATAAGTGTAAAGGGATAAAGAATATGTACATAAGGATATATGAATGAGTGATGGTACAGAGCAGCATAGGCAAGATACAGTAGATGGTATCGAGTACAGTATATACATATGAGATTAATAATGTAGGGTCTGTAAACATTATATTAAGTAGCATTGTTTAAAGTGGCTGGTGATATATTTGCAGTGTTGACCCTTCTTTTTCAAGACCTTTTCAATCCGCCCTGGCATGTTGTCAATTAACTTCTCGGCCACATCCTGACTGATGGCAGCCCATTCTTGCATCATCAATGCTTGGAGCTTGTCAGAATTTGTGGGTTTTGTTTGTCCACCCGCCTCTTGAGGATTGACGACAAGTTTTCAATGGGATTAAGGTCTGGGGAGTTTACTGGCCATGGACCCAAAATATCGATGTTTTGTTCCCCGATCCACTTAGTTATGACTTGTGTCTTATGGCAAGGTGCTCCACCATGCTGGAAAAGGCATTGTTCGTCACCAAACTGTTCCTGGATGGTTGGGAGAAGTTGCTCTCGGAGGATGTGTTGGTACCATTCTTTATTCATGGCTGTGTTCTTAGGCAAAATTGTGAGTGAGCCCAGTCCCTTGCCTGAGAAGCAACCCCACACATGAATGGTCTCAGGATTCTTTACTGTTGGCATGACTCAGGACTGATGGTAGCGCTCACCTTGTCTTCTCTGGACAAGCTTTTTTCCAGATACCCCAAACAATCGGAAAGGGGATTCATCAGAGAAAATGACTTTACCCCAGTCCTCAGCAGTCCAGTCCCTGTTCCTTTTGCAGAATATCAGTCTGTCCCAGATGTTTTCCCTGGAGAGAAGTGGCTTCTTTGCTGCCCTTCTTGACACCAGGACATCTACAAAAGTCTTGACCTCACTGTGTGTGCAGATGCACTCACACCTGCCTGCTGCCATTCCTGAGCAAGCTCTGTACTGGTGGTGCCCCGATCCCGCAGCTGAATCAACTTTAGGAGACGGTCCTGGCGCTTGCTGGACTTTCTTGGGCGATTAAACCGCTCTCCTTGAAGTTCTTGATGAGCCGATAAATGGTTGATTTAGGTGCAATCTTACTGGCAGCAATATCCTTGCCTGTGAAGCCTTTTTTTGTGCAAAGCAATGACGACGGCACGTGTTTCCTTGCAGGTAACCATGGTTGAGAGGAAGAACAATGATTCCAAGCACCACCCTCCTTTTGTAGCTTCCAGTCTGTTATTCGAACAATCAGCATGACAGAGTGATCTCCAGCCTTGTCCTCGTCAACACTCACACCTGTCTTAACGAGAGAATCACTGACATGATGTCAGCTGGTCCTTTTGTGGCAGGGCTGAAATGCAGTGGAAATGTTTTGGGAGATTCAGTTCATTTGCATGGCAGAGAGGGACTTTGCAATTGATTTGCAATTCATCTGATCACTCGTCATAACATTCTGGAGCGTATGCAAATTGCCATCATACAAACTGAGGCAGAAGTCCTCAGTTAATTCATGTCATTATCAAACCTTTTGGCCACGACTGTACACAATCCATGTCTCCATTGTCTCAAGACTTTAAAATCCTTTTTTAACCTCTCTCCCCTTCGTCTATACTGATTTGAAGTGGATATAACAAGTGACATCAATATGTGTAATATTTTATTTTATTTAACTAAGCAAGTCAGTTAAGAATAAATTCTTATTTACAATGACGGCCATACCCGGACGATGCTGGGCCAATTGTGCACCACCCTATGGGGACTCCCAATCACGGCCGGTTGTGGTACAGCCTGGATTCAAACCAGGGTGTCTGTAGTGACGCCTCTAGCACTGAGATGCAGTGTCTTAGACCGCTGTGCCACTCTGTAAATAAAATATAAAAAGCAACACAATAACATAACAATAACAAGGCTATATACAGGGGGCACCAGTACAGAGTCAGTGTGCGGGGGAACAGGTTGGTTGACACCGCCTATTATATAGGTCCTGGGTGGCAGAAAGCTTGGCCCCAGTGATGTACTGGGCCGTACGCACTCCCCTCTGTAGCGACCTTGCGGTCAGATGTGGAGCAGTTGCAATACCAGGCGGTGATGCAAACGGTCAGGATGCTCTCGACGGTGCAGCTGTCTAACTTTTTGAGGATCTGGGGACCCATGAAAAATCTGATGTGTGGTGACTCTGACGTGGTGGTGTGGTGACTCTGACGTGATGGTGTGTGTGTGTGTGTGCTGCAGCTGTCCAGGAGAGGAACTCGTACGCGGTGAGCGTGTGGAAGAGGGTGAAAGCCAAGCTGGAGGGGAGAGACGTGGACCCCAGCAGGAGGATGAGTGTCACTGAGCAGGTAACTGAGCAGGCAGCTACACACTGCTTTACACACTAAGCAGGCAGCTACACACTGAGCAGGCAGCTACACACTGAGCAGGCAGCTACACACTGCTTTACACACTGAGCAGGCAGCTACACACTGAGCAGGCAGCTACACACTGCTTTACACACTGAGCAGGCAGCTACACACTGCTTTACACACTGAGCAGCCAGCTACACACTTTGTTGACTACACTTTCCTCCTCCTTTGCCTTATCCCGGTCTCTCTCTCTCTCCTCTCCTCCTGCTCTCCCTCTCCTCCTCCTCCATCCCTCTCTCCCCTACCTGTCTCCCCACCTCTCCTCTCCAGGTGGACTGTGTGATAAAGGAGGCCACCAATGTGGATAACCTGTCCCAGCTGTACGAGGGCTGGACAGCCTGGGTGTGAATGGGGTCTCCCTGTGGTGCATCTCTTTGGTTCCAGCACACAACAGAGCCTCGCAGAGGGAGGGTTAGCCATCCAACCCAACCTCCAGACCAGACACCCGGATACGTACATACCCTGTTACCCACCTGCCCTGTTCTGGCAGGGTTAGGGTTAGGTGTGTCTGTCTGGGCCTGGGGGGTGAAGGAAGGAGAGGAGGAGCCACTGGAGCAGCAGCACCCAACCGTGCCACACGCTGATGGGGAAGGAGGGGGAGAGGGGGGGGGGGTTCAAGATACTCCCCCCACCCCGATATAACCTCCTAGGGGTCCACCATGGAACCCCTACTCCCGTACCGCAGCAGCACTAGAGCTGTCTGTCTGCCTGGCTCTGATTGGCTGGCTAAACCCAGTCCCACCCAACCTGCCACCTGGCTATAGACCAAGCTAACACTACCAGCTAAAGGGTCACTCTGCAGTCTGTCTGCAGCCAGATCTGACCACTCTGCTTGTCTGTACGGGTGGGGGGGTCTGTCTGGGACAGGAAGGGGAGCAGAGGTATTGGTAGGGAAGGTATGGTGATAAGGCCCTCCCCCTCTACACTATGTTTTGAATAACCTTTACCCTCCCCTAATGAAAACCACCACCCTCCACTCACTGTTACCACCGATGACAACCCCCCCCCTTTAACAGCTGAGCTGGTTTTACCCAGCAATGCCGTTGGGTTTGGACCTCATTCAAAGGAGCGGAGAAAGGGGAGGCTTTACCAGGTGTGGTCTGAAGAGCTGATTGGCTGCACCTGTTTTGAAACCAATCTCCCTGATGGTACAGTGATTCTGATTGGCCAGCGACTGAGCTGCGTGAGTTGTGACTGGGCAGGTGTGGAGTGGGGGGAGGGGGGGGGGAAGAATCTGTTGGCTCAGTGGGACTCCATCCAAAGCCTGAGAGGGGAAATGATTTCAGGAAATAAAATAGTGTAATCAGTCTTTTTTTCTTTCTTTCTTTTTTCTTCTCTAAAACATTTAGTGTAAAACTGAAGAAAAAACAGACTTATTCTACAAAGCTCTTTAGAAATTGTGTATCACACAAGTTTGACATTTATAAATGGATTATCAAAATGGAGATGGGTTTTTTTTTGGGGGGGGGGGAGAAGATTCACAGTCGTGTGGCGTTCTCTTTTTATTAATATGTTTTGGCACTGCGTAACGATGTGCCTCTAGTTAACTAATCGTATTGTCTGAAGTTACCATTTTTGTTTTTGTTTGTTGTTGAGTGGAGTTAAGATTTCGGGATTGACTGAGAAAGGATGACAACGTGGGCAAAGTTCTAGCTAGTTACTATCTGAACCCTTTGGGTCTACGTCCCAAACAGCACCATATCCCCTATACAGTGCACTACTTTTGACCAGAGACATATATGGGTCAAAGGTCGTGCCCTAAATAGGGAATAGGATGCCATTTGGAATGCAGGGCTTGACCTGAGAGAAATCCATGTAATAATCATTTTTCTTCAATGTGAATCTTTATTCGTATCTGTTGTATTTGGTAGGCTTCTCTCCTCCCTATCCCTTGTTTATAAAATAGAAAAGCTTTAGACTAGATTGATTCCTTTTTTTTTGACTTGCTGCCTTGCCTGTGAGTGAGTAGTACCTGTAGTAGTAGTAGTAGTAGTAGTAGCAGTAGCCTTCCTTCCTGATATGGGACGTATACTCTCCCAGCTTGTGTTTTACTGATCCTTACTGACTGACCCTCTAGTTTTACCTTTTTAGTGGGAGAAATAAGTAGAATAGATAAGTAAAGGAGTAGATAAGTAAAGCAGTAGATAAGTAAAGGAGTAAATAAGTAAAGGAGTAGTGGGTGTTTTTTGATGATAGTGTAAAACTGCTATTTCTTAAAGGTTTTATTGGATTTAGTTTGAAATAAAATTGCATTTAAAATGGTTGTCTGTTTCCGTCTCTTGCATATGTTCTGCAAATACAAAAAACAGTTCATAAATGGGTGTATTTTATTTTATTTTATTAACTAGGCAAGTCAGTTAAGAACAAATTCTTATTTATAATGATGTTCTACACTGGCCAAACCCGGGACGACAGTTGTGTGCCGCCCTATGAGACTCAGAATCACGGCCGGTTGTGATACAGCCTGGATTCGAACCAGGGTGTCTGTAGTGACGCCTCTAGCACTGAGATGCAGGGTCTTAGACCGCTGTGATACAGCCTGGATTCGAACCAGGGTGTCTGTAGTGACGCCTCTAGCACTGAGATGCAGGGTCTTAGATCGCTGTGATACAGCCTGGATTCGAACCAGGGTCTGTAGTGACGCCTCTAGCACTGACATGCAGGGCCTTAGATCGCTGTGATACAGCCTGGAATCGAACCAGGGTCTGTAGTGACGCCTCTAGCACTGAGATGCAGGGTCTTAGACCGCTGTGATACAGCCTGGATTCGAACCAGGGTCTGTAGTGACGCCTCTAGCACTGACATGCAGGGCCTTAGATCGCTGTGATACAGCCTGGATTCGAACCAGGGTCTGTAGTGACGCCTCTACCACTGAGATGCAGGGTCTTAGACCGCTGTGCCACTCAGGAGCCCCATGTATTTTTGTGAAACTATATATTTTTTAATGTTGATTTGCTGGCTGATATTTTTCATTCTTGTACGGTGATGCCAATGAAAATACAGTAAAAGTAGTAAGTTTTATTCTATAATTCTTTCTCCAGGTGGAAAGATTGATACTGTAAACTGAACATGTACATATGTACATAGAAAATGGATAATGGAAAAACATACAGATTTTTAGGACTCTCCCCTCTGTACACTTTTCCATTGTTTTTCTCCGTCCCATACTCTCTACGTCCCATACTCTACGTCCCATACTCTCTACGTCCCATACTCTCATAACTACAAAGACTGAAATGTGAATGTACTTTGCTGCTTTGGATGAGAAGCCACACTGTTTTTTTAACAATCTGGAATTTACACCGATGTGGAAACAGGATGGCTGGAGAAAGCTGGCTAATGGTTTTCAGTGGTCTAAAAGAGACAACTGTTGTGTCCCAGACTTTTGACCAGGGGAATTAGGGTACAGTTTGGGACTTGGCCAAGGAAAGGAATTCACTTCAGACTATCCAGTAATGGTTATAGACTGGTGAATGAGCTCACTGGGCTATCAGCCAATCTATATCCAGTCCGTGAGGGGGAAATGTAACACAGAGAGCCCTGAAGACTTCAGCAGTGGTCCAAACGCCTGACTGATATTAAATGAATCATCCAATTCCATTGAAGCTAAATCTAATCAATCAAGTGATTTGTGATATTGGTCAGAGGTTCACCAATTAAATTATTGCTCATTCTTCTAATTTCCTTGTGGTATGAGTTTCCTCCTGCTTAAACAAACGGTTTATTGATTTAAAATGAATTTGGGTCGTAAATGTCAGCCGAGTAATTTTATTTTGGGCAATGCCGAGGAAAGGGGTCGTGAACTACATTACCCATAAAGCCTTTAGCCATGACGTTGTTCGCAAGTCCATCCTGCCGGGCATCCAACGGTTGGTTTGTGAACTGCAAAATCCACAAAGAAGGAGAGGGAAGCGTCTGCTGCGCCCCTGGGTCGTTTTAAATTGGCCTTTAAAACATCACCGAAAACTTAAACAACCGCTAGCTATGGCAGAGGGAGACAACAAAAGCGCCAACGTACTCGTAAGTAACGTTATCCCACTTTCGACTTGACAAGCTTTTGTTCCTGAATTTAGGTAACGTTAACGTCGTGGTGTTGCTTGACTGCTGTCGTTCGCTTGTCAACAACGGCCTTCGAAATGCTAACAATTAACCAGCTATGCTAGCGAAGGAGGATTAGTGAAAATGAGAACCGTGCCCAACAAATTAAATCATTAATCTGAGCAAATGAACCAAGCCATAACAATACATGGTTTGTTAGACGGCCTATGTATCATTTTACATAGGCCGTTAACATTATCTGCACTAACAATTAACGTTATGCAGTCTAATATTGGCATTTATAGCTAACATTATTGCTCGGCTAACTAGCTGTTCTCCATGATACGGCTAATTGGGGAAAGGTGTTTTTGTAGCTAGCTGTGTTTATTTGGCCGGCTAGCCAACACAGCGGCTGTCCGTAAGGTTATTTTAAATGTGACACGTTCAGCTGACAAGCCGGAGAGAGCCCATGTCTAATTTGGATCTTGTGACATTTATTTAACATCCCCTTTGAAGTTACCATTTGATTAGTCACCGAAAGACGACTAATTTATATATTTGGTGTAAAAGTTAGACGATTTACTCAATAATTAAGCATGGTTAGAGTGACTAGTGTAATTAAGACCATGGTCAGAAGTGGTCGCTGCTCGGACCGAGGGCTGAACGGCGATACATTTGAACGTCGACTGGTAACCTAGAAGGTGTAATAACACTGACCTGTTCTAAACGAAATCCGGGGAATACAAAACAAAATTGAGCCTATATATTAATGCACGTTAAGACTGAATTTCAGTGTATATACCCTTCCCAGACAAAAGTCTCCCAGTTTTCATTGTGCAGTTCAGAGGCTAACCTTTTTTAATTAAATGATAATGCCCGAGAAGACTATGTTTGAAGGATATATTGGCACGGGTGGTGTTAGGCCCGAGATAAAAATCACATTTTATTGGTCACATACACATGGTTAGCAGATGTTATTGCGACGATAGCGAAATGCTTGTAGTCGAGGGCAGGTGGTGTGCCGCAAATCTCCCCGTTAGAGTCAAATACTTTCCTCCAAACACCGCCTTCGAGGGCATTTATAAACGGGTTAGGAACATATTCAAATAATGATTGACATATTTTCATTAACGTTATCTTGATTAATTTATTCATACAATTTCATCCTTCCACAATGTATAGTCCCGATACAAATAGGCATTTTAACGTCGAAGATTTAGCAGGTGGTAATTTGTGATGTAGAGACAGGCTGGAATGCTGTTTTAACCAATCAGCATTCAGGATCTGATCCGCCCGTTGTATAAATTGCCATAGAAACGGCCCCTTGCAACATTGATTGATTCGGGTTAGAGGAATAGAAAGCCACTGATCTGGAAGATGAAAATGATGAGGGTATCAGTCATCCAAAGCGCAGAAACGCCTCCTAATGTTACCATCTACAAATGCTGAAATATGGACGAGATGCATCCTAGAGCTGGGAGAAGGTCACAACAAACTAACGTTCTCATTTAATCAACACTGTTAATTAAGTACAAGCATATTACATTTGTAATCTTGTAGCGAACAATCTAATGATTCATTCTGTGATTCATAATGACATGGGCTAAAGATAACTACTTACAAGCCCTAAACCAAAAATACAGTCTATTACTTGGATGACTGTAGTCTTTGACAATTTTTGGAGGGCCTTCCTCTGACACAGCCTAGTATATAGGTCCTGGATGCCAGGAAGCTTGGCCCCAGTGACGTACTGGACCGTGCGCGCTACCCTCTGTAGCGCCTTACGGTTGGATGCCGAGCAGTTGCCATACCAGGCAGTGATGCAACCGGTCACCATGCAGCAGATCTTGAGGATCTGGGGACCCATGCCAAATCTTTTCAGTCTCCTGAGGGGGGAAAGGCATTGTTGTGCCCTCTTCAGGACTGTCTTGGTGTGTTTGGACTATGATAGTTTGTTGGTGATGTGGGCACTTGACGCTCTCAATCTGCTCCACTACAGCCCCGTCGATGTGAATGGGGGGCGTGTTCGGTCCTACTTTTCCTGTAGTCCACGATCAGCTCCTTTGTCATGCTCACATTGAGGGAGAGGTTGTTGTCCTGGCACCACACTGCTAGGTCTCTGACCTCCCTATAGGCTCTCATTGTTGTCGGTGATCAGGCCTGCCACTGTTGTGTCGTTAGCAAACTTAATGATGGTGCTGGAATCGTGCTTGGCCACGCAGTCGTGTTCGGTCCTACTTTTCCTGTAGTCCACGATCAGCTCCTTTGTCATGCTCACATTGAGGGAGAGGTTGTTGTCCTGGCACCACACTGCCAGGTCTCTGACCTCCTCCCTATAGGCTCTCATTGTTGTCGTGATCAGGCCTGCCACTTGTGTCGTTAGCAAACTTAATGGTGGTGCTGGAATCGTGCTTGGCCACGCAGTCGTGGGTGAACAGGGAAACTGGGAGGTGACTAAACACCCCGGAGGGGCCCCCGTGTTGAGGATCAACGTGGCAGATGTATTGTTGCCTAGCCTTACAACCTGGGGGTGGCCTGTCAGAAAGTCCAGGATCCAGTTGCAGAGGGAGGTATTTAGTCCCAAGGTCATTAGCTTAGTGATGTGCTTCGTGGGCACTATGGTGTTGAGCTGTAGTCAATGAACAAATCAAATTTTACATGGTTAGCAGATGTTAATGCGAGTGTTGCGAAATGCTTGTGCTTCTAGTTTTGACAATGCAGTAATGTCCAACCTAACAATTTCATAACAATTACCTTATACACCCAAGTGTAAAGGAATGAATAAGAATATGTACATAAAAAAATATATATATATATGAATTGAGTGATGGTATAGAACGGCATAGGCAAGATGCAGTGGCTGGTATAGAGTACAGTATATACATATGAGATGAGTAATGTAGGGTATGTAAACATTATGATGTGGCATTGTTTAAAGTGGCTAGTGATACATTTATTACATACATTTTTCCACTATTAAAGTGGCTGGAGTTGAGTCAGTATGTTGGTAGCAGCCACTCAATGTTAGTGATGGCTGTTTAACAGTCTAATGGCCTTGAGATAGAGGCTGTTTTTCAGTCTCTTGGTCCCTGCTTTGATGCACCTGTACTGGCCTCGCCTTCTGGATGATAGTGGGGTGAACAGGCAGTGGCTCGGGTGGTTGTTGTCCTTGATGATCTTTATGGCCTTCCTGTGACATCGGGTGGTGTAGGTGTCCTGGAGGGCAGGTAGTTTGCCCCCCGGTGATGCGTTGTGCAGACCGTACTACCCTCTGGAGAGCCTTACGGTTGTGGGCGGAGCAGTTGCTGTAACAGGTGGTGATACTGCCCGACAGGATGCTCTCGGTTGTGCATCTAAAAGTTTGAGTGTTTTTGTTGACAAGCCGAATTTCTTCAGCCTCCTGAGGTTGAAGAGGCGCTGCTGCGCCTTCTTCACGATGCTGTCTGTGTGAGTGGACCAATTCAGTTTGTCTGTGATGTGTATGCCGAGGAACTTAAAACTTTCCACCTTCTCCACTACTGTCCCGTCGATGTGGATAGGGGGGGTGTTCCCTCTGCTGTTTCCTGAAGTCCACAATCATCTCCTTTAATTTTGTTGATGTTGAGTGTGAGGTTATTTTCCTGACACCACACTCCGATGGCCCTCACCTCCTCCCTGTAGGCCGTCTCGTTGTTGGTAATGAAGCCTACCACTGTAGTGTCGTCTGCAAACTTGATGATTGCGTTGGAGGCGTGCGTGGCCACGCAGTCGTGGGTGAACAGGGAGTACAGTAGAGGGCTCAAAACGTACCCTTGTGGGGCCCCAGTGTTGAGGATCAGCGGGATGGGGAAGTTGTTACCTACCCTCACCACCTGGGGGCGGCCCGTCAGTAAGTCCAGTACCCAGTTGCACAGGGCGGGGTCGAGACCCAGGGTCTCGAGCTTGATGACGAGTTTGGAGGGTACTATGGCGTTAAATGCTGAGCTGTAGTCGATGAACAGCATTCTCACGTCGGTATTCCTCTTGTCCAGATGGGTTAGGGCAGTGTGCATCATTCTCACATAGGTATTCCTCTTGTCCAGATGGGTTAGGGCAGTGTGCATCATTCTCACATAGGTATTCCTCTTGTCCAGATGGGTTAGGGCAGTGTGCATCATTCTCACATAGGTGTTCCTCTTGTCCAGATGGGTTAGGGCAGTGTGCATCATTCTCACATAGGTGTTCCTTTTGTCCAGGTGTGAAAAGGCAGTGTGGAGAGCAATCATCTGTGGATCTGTTGGGGTGTTTTGTGAATTGTGGGTCTAGGGTTTCTGGGATGATGGTGTTGTGAGCCTTGACCAGCCTTTCAAAGCACTTCTTGGTGGTAATCATTTAGGCAGCTAACCTTCGCTTTCTTGGGCACAGGTACTATGGTGGTCTGCTTGAAACGTGTAGCTATTACAGACTCGTTCAGGGAGAGGTTGAAAAATGTCAGTGGAGACGCTTGTCAGTTGGTCCTTGCATCCTCAGAGTACCCACGTCCTGGTAATCCGTCTGGCCCCCCGTGGCCTTGTGAAGGTTGACCTGTTTTATTGGTCTTGCTCACATCGGCTACGGAGAGCGTGATCACAGTCGTAGCGCCTGCTTTAATTGATCTGTATTTCACTACATTCTGAAGCAGTGGTTCCCAAACTGAAACTCAGTCCAGGTTAATCTGGACCGTTTTGAAATTGGGTAGTGCATCAGTTTTTCTATTTTCAGTCATTGTATTTCTTAGAGATATTTATTTTTTAACCTTTTATTTAACTAGGCATGTCAGTTAAAGAACAAATTCTTGTTTACAATGACGGCCTACTGGGAACCGGGTGTTAACTGCCTTGTTCAGGGGTAGAATGACAGATTTTTACCTTGTCAGCTCGGGGATTCGATCCAGCAACCTTTCAGTTACTGGCCCAACGCTCTAACCACTAGGCTACCTGCCACTTATAACTAATGTCCTTTTTTTGCTTATAGATTGTGTTAATGTTAGTCACTCAAATATCACATGAATACACATTAGCCATGGCAAAATGTATGGAATTGAAAGAAAATTGGCTTCAAAACTGAATTTTCTCACTACACCACGATTTTTTGTTTTTGTAGAACTGCAGGAAATAAGCTTTTTAAAACTGCAAAAATAAATTGTCTAGCAACAAGAGGGGCGTAAACAGTTTGTGGCCATAGAAATGGATTTGCAGGGGGGTGCTCCCCAATGCTGGAAGGGGAGCCTGAGTGGGAGAAGGTTTGGGAACCGCTGTTCTAGAACAGTGATGGAACACTAGAATCTGGTTGAAACTGTCTTCAGTTAAATCGTGCTGTGACAGCTTAACGACAGCTCTCAGATGCTGCAGTCAGGCCTCGTCTATCGTTGATTACATTCATCCACCGAACAAAACCTACCACAGAGGATCAACTGACAACTAGGATGGATCACGATGATGATCTGTGTGGCAAAACAAGTCTGTAACGTTAATAGCTATGCCTTTTCCTGGCTGGCTGTGGGTCATGAGACGACATGGTGTTCAGTGGAATAGAGATGTCTGTATGAAGACGGGTCTTTGTGGTGCCTGCACAACGTGGGATTATTTCACTTCCCCAGACCATTCACAATGACACCTCTGTTTTCCTCAACCCTTCGGCCCTGTGGCTCTGCTCAGGCGCCAACTGATAGTAGTAGAGGGATGTTTGGAAGTCAGCAGGGCTTAAGGTATTAGCAAGCCATTTAAACAGTGGTATTTCTGTGGTGCAGTCCCATGCGTCTAAATGGCACCCTAGTCCCTATATAGTGCACTTCATTAACCAGAGTCCTATAGGGAATAGAGTGCCATTTGGGACTCAGCCTAGCTCCTTAGATGAACAGGCTAAACTGTTAACTATATGTGAATTGGAGTTCAGCGTTGTCTGGACTGAGAGTTAGATGGCTTTTCTTCTGAGTGCACCAGTGCATCTTGAGTCCTTGTCAACCTGACCCGTTATCAGGCTGCGTTTTCACACACCTTGGGGGGGGGGGACTACTGCCGTGGCCTATTTATTGCCTTACCTCCTTACTCCATTTGCACACACTGTATGTAGATTTTATATTGTGTTATTGACTGTACGTGTGTTTATCCCATGTGTAACTTTTGTTTTTGTCGCACTGCTTTGCTTTATCTTGGCCAGGTCGCAGTTGTAAATGAGAACTTGTTCTCAACTGGCCTACCTGGTTAAATTAAGGTGAATTAAAAATGAATCACACTGGTCAAATTGCTACTTTGCCATGTTGGGAGCCGGGGATTTGTCTATGTATTTAAACAACGCTCAACACCTGGCTCTGTAATAGACTAGTGTCCTGTCCAGGTGACTCTACAATAGACTAGTGTCCTGTCCAGGTGACTCTGTAATAGACTAGTGTCCTGTCCAGGTGACTCTGTAATAGACTAGTGTCCTGTCCAGGTGACTCTGTAATAGACTAGTGTCCTGTCCAGGAGGTTAACACCTGGCTCTACAATAGACTCGTGTCCTGTCCAGGAGGTTAACACCTGACTCTGCAATAGACTAGTGTCCTGTCCAGGAGGTTAACACCTGGATCTGCAATAGACTAGTATCCTGTCCAGGAGGTTAACACCTGGCTCTGCAATAGACTAGTGTCCTGTCCAGGAGGTGTACTGGTAGATCAAGCTACCTCACTCTTCAGAAACAGGAGATGGGCTCCTGTCTCATGGACCGTTCTGGCTCGTCCAAGGCTACTTCCTAACCTCTGTCTCTGGCGTGTGTCTCGGTCGGTGTCTGTGTTCCAGGCCCAGGAGACGGCCCAGCTGGAGGAGCAGCTGCAGGGCTGGGGAGAGGTGATCCTGGCTGGGGACCAGGTCCTGCGTTGGAAGAAACCATGGTTCCCTGGAGCCCTGATGGCAGCCACCACACTGGTCTTCATGTGAGTAGTACTCACACACACACACAGCCCTGATGGCAGCCACCACACTGGTCTTTATATACAGCTCTCCTGTCACGCTCTCACACACGCACGATACATACAGCAGTCCTGTCATGCTCTCACACATAGCTGTCCTGTCACGCTCTCACACACGCACGATGCATACAGCAGTCCTGTCTCGCTCTCTCACACACACACACGATACATACAGCTCTCCTGTCACGCTCTCACACACGCCCGATGCATACAGCAGTCCTGTCTCGCTCTCTCTCACACACGTTACATACAGCAGTCCTGTCATGCTCTCACACACACACGATACACACAGCTGTCATGTTCTCACACACACACGATACATACAGCTGTCCTGTCATGCTCTCACACACACACGATACATACAGCTGTCCTGTCACGCTCTCACACACACACGATACATACAGCTGTCCTGTCTCTAGCACACACCTGGCCTCGCTCACACACACACACCAGGGCTTGACATTCAGGTAAATTTGACAGTCGCACACCCGGCCAGTACCAAGTGACAACTACAGGCTCGTGGGCGAGATCACAGGAGAAAGCTATTTAGGCAGAATTTTAATCATGGGTAATCACAATCAGCATGGTGGCTCCAGCAGGGGGTTACAGTCAGCGTTATCACAGAACACCACACAGAGAGAAGACAGACACACGATGGACAGGCACACCCACACAGAGACCGAGTTTAGTTAAGTAGCCTGGTACGAGCCAGAACAGCACAAGACAGGAGCCCAATCCCCTGTTTCTGTAGCATGAGGCAGCTGGTTTACCGAATTATCATCAGATTTTTTTTAATGTTTTATAAATAGTTTAACTGTGTACATTGTTAAAGAGGATGTAGGCCAACCCTTTATGCATTTGAATGGCTGATGCTGTTCCTTGTCTTTGTCATGCCGGACACTCCTGTTGTGCAACACTGCCAATTGGAGTTGAGGAATAGATCATACAGCAGTGGATAGCTTGGATCCTCTTTTCAGTTATTACCATCAAAACGGTTGTCTTTTCCCAGATTGCATTTCGACATGTTGTCCAGTGACTGGGCTCATTGGAACACGTCTCTTTCCACACGGCACTCGGCTGTGGAAGCAGTTGTGTGCTCTTGCCACCATACAGTTGATATTTTGAGGTGGCAGGGTCGCCTAGTGGTTAGAGTGTAGGGGCGGCAGGGTAGCCTAGTGGTTAGAGGCAGGGTAGCCTAGTGGTTAGAGGCAGGGTAGCCTAGTGGTTAGAGGCAGGGTAGCCTAGTGGTTAGAGGCAGGGTAGCCTAGTGGTTAGAGGCAGGGTAGCCTAGTGGTTAGAGGCAGGGTAGCCTAGTGGTTAGAGGCAGGGTAGCCTAGTGGTTAGAGGCAGGGTAGCCTAGTGGTTAGAGGCAGGGTAGCCTAGTGGTTAGAGCATTGGGCCAGAAACTGAAAGGTTGCTGGATTGAATTCCCCGAGCTGACAAGGTACAAATCTGTCGTTCTGCCCCTGAACAAGGCAGTTAACCCACTGTTCCTAGGCCGTCATTGAAAATAAGAATTTGTTTTTAACCGACTTGCCTAGTTAAATCAAACATGTAATAAATATTGAGCTCTATTTAATCAATAAGGGATGTTAGATTTCTTGACAAGCAAGCAGCTCCAGGTCCTCCAGAATCTTCTTCGCATTTTAAAATGCATTTCCTGCAGTTCCACAGTTTGACATATTATGCCTCTCTTGATGGGGTATTTTGAAAACACAGTATAAGTGAAAGGCTCCCTAAGTGCGTATTTCTCTGCCCCATAGCTAAATGTGTTGATGCAAGGAAGCCAGCTAACTTCCTACATCACATGTTGCTAACTTCCTACTTCACATTTTGCTATGGGGCGTGCTATTCTACATACACATTTTGTCTTGACATATTTATCACTTTTTAAAGGGTAAGTTAACCTAAAATTCTACATTTCCCAAGTGATTCCATACATGAACTAGTTAGGTGGACTTTGCCTTCTCTCCCTGAGGTCTAGGACTGGAAAGAGGCCAAAATAAAAGGGTCATGTGACTCGTGGCGTTCTGTTGTGCACTAGCTCTGCTCCGTTAGTCAGGGCGATTGAGAAACCTGGGAATTGTGGACAAATTCTTTTGTTTTATTGAAAGCATATGGCCAAATGAGCTCTTTGAAATTGTTTTATATATATATATATATAATTAAAAGTATTATAGGTTTTGAGACAGGAAATGTGTTATTTTCCACCTAAAGTGATCGGTATTATTTTATGTGGCCGACTGCAATAACATTGGAGATGGGTAACAACTGTGCCTGTGTGTTTTCAGTCCGTGGCTTTAAGAAGGAACAAAATGTCACTGTTTTCTTTTCTGAAAGAGACCGATACAGACGTGTGTAGTAGCCTAAGCACTTCATCAATGACGACGACTACAATTCAGAAATGCTGGGGGGAAACACGTAGAACTCTGACAGCTCTAGCTTCTGTATTCTCGTGTGGGGGAACACGTAGAACTCTGACAGCTCTAGCGTCTGTATTCTCATGTGGGGGAACACGTAGAACTCTGACAGCTCTTGCTTCTGTATTCTTGTGTGGGGGAACACGTAGAACTCTGACAACTCTTGCTTCTGTATTCTCGTGGGCTGGATATGACATTGCTGCTGAAGTATGTCGTTTCTTCATTGCAGTTTGAGTGGATCTTATTGTGTTGTAACTGTTGCACCATATCATTGTAGACAGCCAGTTAGCAGATGTGTCCTGTCTTTATGACACAGGGTTGAAGGAGATAACAGATAGTAATTGTGTCATCTTACATTGTAGAATACACAGAATTAAAATAAAAGGTTTTGCATTTAAATTATTTAGGATCTTGTCTACTTATCAATCTATAATGTCTGTGTTGGCTAGCCATGGTTTATTTGCATGGCAACATTTCATGCTTTTAACAACTCTATAGCCTTGCATGGTCCCAGGAACTCCCTGGTGTAGGCCTATTAGGTTGGAATGCATGGTCCCAGGAACTCCCTGGTGTAGGCCTATTAGGTTGGAATGCATGGTCCCAGGAACTCCCTGGTGTAGGCCTATTAGGTTGGAATGAATGGTCCCAGGAACCCCCTGGTGTAGGCCTATTAGTGTGGAATGCACGGTCCCAGGAACCCCCTGGTGTAGGCCTATTAGGTTGGAATGCATGGTCCCAGGAAGTCCCCGGTGTAGGCCTATTAGGTTGGAATGCACGGTCCCAGGGACCCCCTGGTGTAGGCCTATTAGTGTGGAATGCATGGTCCCAGGAACCCCCTGGTGTAGGCCTATTAGGTTGGAATGCATGGTCCCAGGAACTCCCTGGTGTAGGCCTATTAGTGTGGAATGCATGGTCCCAGGAACCCCCTGGTGTAGGCCTATTAGGTTGGAATGCATGGTCCCAGGAACCCCCTGGTGTAGGCCTATTAGTGTGGAATGCATGGTCCCAGGAACTCCCTGGTGTAGGCCTATTAGGTTGGAATGCATGGTCCCAGGAACCCCCTGGTGTAGGCCTATTAGTGTGGAATGCATGGTCCCAGGAACTCCCTGGTGTAGGCCTATTAGGTTGAAATGCATGGTCCCAGGAACTCCCTGGTGTAGGCCTATTAGGTTGGAATGCATGGTCCCAGGAACTCCCTGGTGTAGGCCTATTAGTGTGGAATGCATTGTCCCAGGAACTCCCTGGTGTAGGCCTATTAGGTTGGAATGCATGGTCCCAGGGACCCCCTGGTGTAGGCCTATTACCGTGGAATGCATGGTCCCAGGAACCCCCTGGTGTAGGCCTATTACCGTGGAATGCATGGTCCCAGGAACCCCCTGGTGTAGGCCTATTACCGTGGAATGCATGGTCCCAGGAACCCCCTGGTGTAGGCCTAATTAGGTTGCAAGTAGTCTGGTCTGTTGTGTATTCCTAACCCCCACCTCACGTGTCCATTATGGCCATGATTATTCCTAACAATATAATTACTTTTAGCCCCATTGCCTTAACATTATTGCCCATAATGGGGTACCATAATGGAACCACCTGGGGTATATTGCCCATAATACCTGGCTCCAGGAACCACCTGGGGCATATTGCCCATAATACCTGGCTCCAGGAACCACCTGGGGCATATTGCCCATAATACCTGGCTCCAGGAACCACCTGGGGCATATTACCCATAATACCTGGCTCCAGGAACCACAAAAATACTATGCGTGCATACAAGGAACGGACATGTTTTCATTGAGCGCTTAATGGAAACATGCAACAATATCAAGCCTATCACCTTCCAGTCAAAAGGCTATAGCCTGGTATTGAACACGCAACGGCTGTAATGAAACCCATTTTTAAACATTCACCAACATGTACATCTCAGGACGACATTCACCAACATGTACATCTCAGGACGACCCAATACGAGCGGTTCTATGTGTGACGGAGATGAACATTTCCATTAGAAACCCAGAGGAGGAATCTATTTTCAACAACTAGGATGTGTTGCTTATATGACTAGGAGACAAGTACTGGGTAATGAATGACTACTGTAACTGTTGTTTGTGCTGCCCAAAAGTCTGTGGTGCTACGTTCATCCTGGAGTGGTCTTCTAACCAGGTCCTCGTTCTCAGGTCTCTCCTCTGTAACAGTGTTTAAGTGGGACATTAGGCTTGACATTATGGGGGCAGGTGGGATGAAGGATCCCTGTAAACCACTGGTGGATCCTGTCACCAATCCAGCACCTGGTCAACCAGGTTCTACTGGGACTGTTTTGGTTAATAGATGTATTGTGTTGTCAACCAGGTTCTACTGGAACTGTTTTAGTTAATGGATTGATTTTGTTGTCCACTGCTTGGACTGTTTTGGTTAAGTGTCTTCACTTTTCTCTCTGGGTGGGTGAAGGTTGAAATGTAATTTTTTTTCAACAACACAAAAATATATATATATTATAAAAGTAACAATGCTTTATTGGTCCATTTGCATGGATATCCTTTATTTTTGCAGTCACAGTACCTAACCTGACACACACATCACAGGCTTGGTCGCAGGACATACCTGGGACTTTCACTTCACAGTACCTAACCTGACACACACATCACAGGCTTGGGCGCAGGACATACCTGGGACTTTCACTTCACAGTACCTAACCTGACACACACATCACAGGCTTGGGCGCAGGACATACCTGGGACTTTCACTTTCACAGTACCTAACCTGACACACACACATCACAGGCTTGGGCGCAGGACATACCTGGAACTTTCACTTTCACAAGTCCTGTGAGTCTTCTGCTTCCTGAAAACCAGTGTAGACCCCATAAGGCTGAGGGATATTTGTCTGGAATGACATTTACCACGTATGATGGTAGAGGGAACTGGACCACCTGGACCCGGTGTCTCATTGTGGAGGAAACCACTCCAGAAGGCTGCAGTATGAGACCGGTCTGAACGGTCTGGATTCACCATTTATACATCACCAAGTGGATTTGAGAATCTGGAGCAGCATCTAATGCACTTAGAACAGTTGCTTTTGTTTTGACAAAATGAAACCAGTTATATTTTGATATTTCCAGTTCAATGTGTAGGCCTAATATATTCTATTCTGATAAAATATGCCAACAAAATATTGTGGTTTGATGTGAAAACATATATCCACTGTGTTTGGGCTGGTATAAAAACAACCATCCCGCTCAGAGGTTAATGATCAGAGATCATTCAATAAAGTCAAGTTTAGCTACTTACTTGTCGGATCACTGTCCCATTTGGTCCAGCTGAAATGGATCACTGTCCCATTTTGGTCCAGCTCAAATGGATCACTGTCCCATTTTGGTCCAGCTCAAATGGATCACTGTCCCATTTTGGTCCAGCTCAAATGGATCACTGTCCCATTTTGGTCCAGCTCAAATGGATCACTGTCCCATTTGGTCCAGCTGAAATGGAGTTGTCAGCAAGTTCTTTTTTTGGATCAGGACAAATGTTTCCATGACAACAGAGTTGCTGTGGGCAGCAAGATCCCGGTGTTCCTCATCAATCAAGTTCCCTGCAGCATAAGCATTCTTAATGAGTTCGCAATGGAGCACAGTTGTCACAACAGCGCCACCCATCTGTCTTCACTTCTACACTTCTAATCTGTAACGCAAGGCTACTTACTGTCTTCACTTCTGCCCAGAAAAAAACTTGCATCTGTGATTTGTGAATAAGGGTCATACATGCACTTTTTTTTTTACATAAAAGGCCACTCAAAAGTGTAGTTTTGTCACAACTAGAGATCTGTGGCATTTTGTTTTGAGGGAGCGTGCAATTGCCATGCTGACTGCAGGAATGTCCACTAGAGCTGTTACTAGAGAATTTAATGTTAATTTCTCTACCATAAGCCGCTTCCAAAGTGATATTAGAGAATTTGGATGTACGTCCAACCGGCTTCACAACTGCAGACCAAGTGTATGCCGTCGTGTGGTTTGCTGATGTCAACATTGTGAACAGAGTGCCCCTCGGTGGGGTAATGGGCAGGCATAAAGCTACGGACGACGAACACAAGTGCCTTTTATCGGACGGGCAATTTGAATGCTCCGAGAGGCAGTGATGAGATTGAGGCCCATTGTCGTGCCATTTCACAGGGCCTAATGCATTTTATTTCAAGTGACTGATTTCCTTATTTGAGCTGTAACTCAGTAAAATCTTTAATTGTAGCATGTTGCGTTTTCTGTTTTTGTTCGGTGTAGTAAATGTAGCTTTTCAGAACCCTTGATAGAATACCTCATTTCTCTGGTGTCCGCTTGTTTTGACTTGCAGTGGAATTGAGACATCTGACCCCCCCCCCCCTCCTCCTTTCTCCAGGATGATCTATTACCTGGACCCCTCGGTGCTGACCGGCCTGTCCTGCACTGTCATGCTGCTGTGTCTGTCTGACTACCTGGTGCCTACCCTAGCACCCCGCATCTTCGGATCCAACAAGTGGTGAGAGCCTGGGGGTAAATCTGGTGTACGGGGTGGAGGGGGTATATCTGGTGTATGGGGTGGGTATATACAGGGTACGGGGGTGGGTATGTACAGGGTGGGTATATACAGGGTACAGGGTGGGTATGTACAGGGTGGGTATATACAGGGTACAGGGTGGGTATATACAGCCCATGTTCTGACCTGAGCCTGAAATGGGTAGTTGTGGCTCAGCAGAAATGAAGGGCATTTCCCCAACTGCCTTATCAGATATCATATGGCCCCATTGATAGACTCATCTCATTCTGCTGTGCTGGTTCTGATCAAGTGTTCCTGTTCAGATGGATGGAGAGATGTAGGGATAGCTGTTGACTGAATAAAACTACTGGTCTTGGATATAATGGTAATAATATCACTCTCCTCCTCCTTCCTCCCCTCCCCTCTCCTCCTCTCTTTCTCCTCCTCTCTTTCTCCTCCTCTCTTTCTCCCTCTCTCCAGGTCTTCAGAGCAGCAGCAGCGTTTCCATGAGATCTGTGGTAACCTGGTGAAGACTCAGCGTCGCATCCTGGGCTGGTGGAAAAGACTCTTCTCGCTCAAGGAGGAGAAACCCAAGATGGTACACACACGCACACACACACCGAGACCCACTTTAGCTCTGTCGTCTGTTTTAGAAAGGGGTCTGTCTGTTTTGGAAAAGGGGTCTGTCTGTTTTGGAAAAGGGGTCTGTCTGTTTTGGAAAAGGGGTCTGTCTGTTTTGGAAAAGGGGTCTGTCGGTTTTGGAAAAGGGGTCTGTCGGTTTTGGAAAAGGGGTCTGTCGGTTTTGGAAAAGGGGTCTGTCGGTTTTGGAAAAGGGGTCTGTCTGTTTTGGAAAAGGGGTCTGTCGGTTTTGGAAAAGGCGTCTGTCGGTTTTGGAAAAGGGGTCTGTCTGTTTTGGAAAAGGGGTCTGTCTGTTTTGGAAAAGGGGTAGTGATGTCATTTCCGGTTGTCTTCCCACAGTACTTTGCGTCGGTGATCAGCAGTCTGGTGACGGTGGCCTGGATGGGACAGCAAGTCCACAACCTTTTCCTCACCTACCTGATCGGTACGTACCAGCACCAGTCTACCTGCCTGTACCTGTACCCTACCTACTTACCTACATGCACCTTATCTACATGTACACTACTGACCTACTTGTACCCTGCCTCCCTACTTGTACCTTACCTACTTACCTGTACACTACCGACACCCTACCTACCTGTACCCTACCTACCTACCTACTTGTACCCTACCTACCTACTTGTACCCTACCGACCTACCTACAGTGCCCGTACCCTACCGACCTACCTACAGTGCCCGTACCCTACCGACCTACCTACAGTGCCCGTACCCTACCGACCCATCTGTATCCTACCAACGTACCTGTATTCACATCCTTTGACTGGATTAAAATGGACTAAATTGAGATTTTGTGTCTCTGATCAACACATTATACCCCATGATGTCAAAGTGGAATTAAGTTGATTTTTTTATTTTATTTTTTACTAATGAATAACTATTCAACCCCTTTGTTATTGCAAGCCTAAATAAGTTCAGGAGTAAAAATGTCCTTAACGAGTCACATAATAAGTTGCATGGACTCACTCTGTGTGCAATAATAGGGTTTAACATATTTTAGAATGACTACCTCATATATTACATAAAGTTATTTGTCAGGTCCCTCAGTCAAACACTGGTTCAACCACAAGGAGGTTTTGCAATGCCTCGCAAAGAAGGCACCTATTGGTAGATGGGTAAAAACAACAACAAAAAATTGCAGTAATTGAATGTCCCTTTTTGAGCATGGTCAAGTTATTAATTACACTTCGGATGGCGTATAAATACACCTAGCCACTACAAAGATACAGGCATCCTTCAGGCAACTCAGTTGCCGGAGAGGAAGGAAACCACTCAGGGATTTTTACCATGGTGATCTTTAAAACCGTTAGTTTAATGGCTGTGATAGGAGAAAACTGACCTAAACAACAGAGTGAAAAATATTCCATAACATGCATCCTGTTCACAGCAATCCACTAAAGTGATAGTGCAAAAAATGTGGCAAATCAATTCACTTTTTGTCCTGAATATGAAGTTTTAATGTTTGTTTGGGGCGAACTGAATGGAGCGAAGTACAGGCATAATCCTAGAGGAAAACCTGGTTCAGTCTGCGTTCCACCAGACACTGGGAGATAAATTCACCTTTCAGCAGGACAATAACCTAAAACACAAGGCCAAATATACACTGTATAAGAAGACGTTGAATGTTCCCGAGTGGCAGTTTCGACTTAAATCTACTTGACAATCTATGGCAATACTTGAATGGTTTGCCTAGTAATGATTAACAACCAAGTTGACAGAGCTTGAAGAATTTTGAAAATAATAATATGCAAATATTGTACAATCCAGGTGTCGAAAGCTCTTAGAGACTCACCCAGAAAGACTCACAGCTGTAATCACTACCAAAGGTGATTCTAACATCTATTGACTCAGGGTTGTGAATACTTATGCAAATTCGATGCATTTTATACATTTGTTATCATTTCTAAAAACATGTTTTCACTTTGTCATGATGGGATATTTTGGGTAGATGCAACACAACATGTGGAGTAAGTCCAGGGGTATGAATATTTTCTGAAGACATTGTACCAACCTGTACTAAACCCACCTGGGCTAATGGGTAACTCAGCCTACCTGTACTAAACCCACCTGGGCTAATGGGTAACTCAGCCTACCTGTACTAAACCCACCTGGGCTAATGGCTAACTCAGCCTACCTGTACTAAACCCACCTGGGCTAATGGCTAACTCAGCCTACCTGTACTAAACCCACCTGGGCTGATGGCTAACTCAGCTAACCTGTACTAAACCCACCTGGGCTGATGGCTAACTCAGCCAACCTGTACTAAACCCACCTGGGCTAATGGCTAACTCAGCCAACCTGTACTAAACCCACCTGGGCTAATGGCTAACTCAGCCAACCTGTACTAAACCCACCTGGGCTAATGGCTAACTCAGCCAACCTGTACCAAACCCACCTGGGCTAATGGCTAACTCAGCCAACCTGTACTAAACCCACCTGGGCTAATGGCTAACTCAGCCAACCTGTACTAAACCCACCTGGGCTAATGGCTAACTCAGCCAACCTGTACTAAACCCACCTGGGCTAATGGCTAACTCAGCCAACCTGTACTAAACCCACCTGGGCTAATGGCTAACTCAGCCTACCTGTACTAAACCCACCTGGGCTAATGGCTAACTCAGCCTACCTGTACTAAACCCACCTGGGCTGATGGCTAACTCAGCTAACCTGTACTAAACCCACCTGGGCTGATGGCTAACTCAGCCAACCTGTACTAAACCCACCTGGGCTAATGGCTAACTCAGCCAACCTGTACTAAACCCACCTGGGCTGATGGCTAACTCAGCCAACCTGTACTAAACCCACCTGGGCTAATGGCTAACTCAGCCAACCTGTACTAAACCTACCTGTACTAAACCCACCTGGGCTAATGGCTAACTCAGCCAACCTGTACTAAACCCACCTGGGCTAATGGCTAACTCAGCCAACCTGTACTAAACCTACCTGTACTAAACCCACCTGGGCTGATGGCTAGCTCAGCCAAAAGGTCCCACAACTGTAGCTTACTCATTGCTGCATTATTTCAGAAAGTTCAGGTGTTCTGAGTTCAAACAAACAGGTTAATACAAGCAGGAGTATTTAGGTCCAATCAGGTAGCCTAGTGGTTCGAGCGTTGAGCCAGTAACTGAAAGGTAGCTAGATCGAATCCCCGAGCTGACAAGGTAAAAATCTGTCGTTCTGCCCCTGAACAAGGCAGTTAACCCACTGTTCCTAGACCAGTTAACCCACTGTTCCTAGACCAGTTAACCCACTGTTCCTAGACCAGTTAACCCACTGTTCCTAGACCAGTTAACCCACTGTTCCTAGACCAGTTAACCCACTGTTCCTAGACCAGTTAACCCACTGTTCCTAGACCAGTTAACCCGCTGTTCCCCGGTAGGCCGTCATTGTAAATAAGAATTTGTTCTTAACTGACTTGCCGAGTTAAATAAATAAAATAAAATACAATCGGTTGTATTCTGGTGTGTGACATTGTAGCTGAATTCTCTCTCCTGCTTTCTCCTGTTGCTATAGTAATGATTACAGTGACAGTTAAAACCACCCGACACCACTAGAGAAGTGACCACATAGGAAGGATGTACGAAGGTTGACAGTGACGGAAGTCCTTGGACATGTTCCAAATGGCACCCTATTCTCTATAGGGCTCTGGTCAAAAGTAGTGCACTACATATGGGGAATAGGGTGCCATTTTGGGATACACAACCTGTCAGTTTATGAATGTTTCCCAACACAAGTCAAATTCTGACTCAAATGTTACTTGGTTTATACATGTCTTTGCATACCAGGCCAGCACAACAAGTATTGATTGGCACCTTCTTCTAACTATAGTGCACTACTTTTGACTAGGGCCTATAGGGGTAGTGGGCTATATAGGGAATAGGGTGCCATTTCAGACCGAGACCCAGCATTAGCTATATATTCCAAACATCACCGGAGACCTTGGCTCATTATTGGTCTGACTGCGTAGCTGTAACAGACAAGCACAAGGCCTCATAGCCAGCTGACAGCTGTTCAGTAGTCAGTGCATTGTCATCCTGCAACTGTATTGGTCTGACTGCGTAGCTGTAACGGACAAGCACAAGGCCTCATAGCCAGCTGACAGCTGTTCAGTAGTCAGTGCATTGTCATCCTGCAACTGTATTGGTCTGACTGCGTAGCTGTAACAGACAAGCACAAGGCCTCATAGCCAGCTGACAGCTGTTCAGTAGTCAGTGCATTGTCATCCTGCAACTGTATTGGTCTGACTACGTAGCTGTAACGGACAAGCTCAAGGCCCCATAGCCAGCTGACAGCTGTTCAGTAGTCAGTGCATTGTCATCCTGCAACTGTAAAATACCACTAAGAGAAAGGGTTATACATCATAGGATCAGTCCCTATTAGGGGAACCCCATAGGGTTCTGGTCAAAAGTAGTGCACTACATAGGGAATAGGGTGCCCTTTGGGAGGCAGACCTAGTCTCTTTACCCAGTTCACCAGACAAACTGTCCTACAGAATCCCGACTTGTTTATATATATATGGTGAGACATTGTTCCACTAAACGTGGAGTAGATTGTTTTAATCGACCCGTTAGGAACCGAGCTGCACAGTGGTGGAGGGACTGACCTGAGCTTGTCCAATAAGAGAGGCTCGTTTTGCTACAGAATGCACTAATGAAAACAGCCCGTTAAGCAGTATGCTGTTTAGTTAGTCCACAAATTTCTTGTTAACAAATTATAGTTTTGGCAAGTCGGTTAGGACATCAAATTTGTGCATGACACAAGTAATTTTTCCAACAATTGTTTACAGACAGATTATTTCACTTATCATTCACTGTGTCACAATTCCAGTGGGTCAGAAGTTTACATACACTAAGTTGACTGCCTTTAAACAGCTTGGAAAATTCCAGAAAATGATGTCATGGCTTTAGAAGCTTCTGATAGGCTAATTGACATAATTTGAGTCAATTGGAGGTGTACCTGTGGATGTATTTCAAGGCCTACCTTCAAAACTCAGTGCCTCTTTGCTTGACATCATGGGAAAATCATAAGAAATCAGCCAAGACCTCAGAAACAAAATAGATGGCATCACGAGGGGAAATTATGTGGATATATTGAAGCAACATCTCAAGACATCAGTCAGGAAGTTAAAGCTTGGTCGCAAATGGGTCTTCCAAATGGACATTGACCCCAAGCATACTTCCAAAGTTGTGGCAAAATGGCTTAAGGACAACAAAGTCAAGGTATTGAAGTGGCCATCAAAGCCCTGACCTCAATCCTATAGAAAATCTGTGGGCAGAACTAAAAAAGTGTGTGCGAGCAAGGAGGCCTACAAACCTGACTCAGTTACACCAGCTCTGTCAGGAGGAATGGGCCAAAATTCACCCAACTTATTGTGGGAAGCTTGTGGAAGGCTACCCGAAACATTTGACACAAGTTAAACAATTTTAAAGGCAATGCTACCAAATACTAATTGAGTGAATGTAAACTTCTGACCCACTGAGAATGTAATGAAAGAAATTAAAGCTGAAATAAATAATTCTCTCTACTAATTATTCTGACATTTCACATTCTTAAAATAAAGTGGCGATCCTAACTAAGACAATAAATGCTTACTAGGATTAAATGTCAGGAATTGTGAAACTGAGTTCAAGTGTTTTTGGCTACGGTGTATGTAAACGTCCGATTTCAACTGTAGTGACTCTGTTTCTTTTGTTCCCAGTGAGTTTCCTGCTCCTGCTTCCTGGTCTGAACCAGCATGGCGTCATAAGCAAGTACGCTGGCATGGCCAAGAGGGAGATCAACAAACTGCTGAAACAGAAGGAGAAGAAGAACGAGTAGGAAGAAAGGAGGAGGAGGAGGAGAAGAGGGGATCTGTGAGATGAGACGAACGAGAGAGAAGAAGAACGAGTAGGAAGAAAGAGGAGGAGGAGGAGAAGAGGGGATCTGTGAGATGAGACGAACGAGAGAGAAGAAGAACGAGTAGGAAGAAAGAGGAGGAGGAGGAGGAGAGGGGATCTGTGAGATGAGACGAACGAGAGAGAAGAAGAACGAGTAGGAAGAAAGAGGAGGAGAAGAAGAGGGGATCTGTGAGATGAGACGAACGAGAGAGAAGAAGAAACCCGTAGATCAAACGTAAAAGAAAAGGAGCTTCAACGAAGTACTTCCTCAGTCTGCTCAGACCAACTCTACACACGCCCTCTCCCCCCTTGACCTCTGACCTGTCACTTAACCAACCAATCACCTGGCGGGATTTGTTTTTCAACCTATCCTCCCACGCATGCAGTCAGTCGCCACGTCGGTCAAGGCTTTAGCTCACGAGTAGACCACACTGAAACATTACAACACACACATATGAACCCCCCCCCCCCCACATGGAGGTGGCCCCCAGCTGTGTCTGTCTCTAGATCCTATAGGGAGGTGTTTAAGATACCAGTCACTTATTATTACTTTTGAAGTCCGAGGAAAGACTACTGAACAGAAACCTCTAGCAATATTATTATCCCCTCCCCCCACACATATAATACCATCACAATACAACATATAATCAAACTCCATCTCCCAGAGAGGATGGGTAGTTTAATGGACATACTGATGGTAGGTAGTGTCAGTAATTAAATCTCCCAGAGAGGATGGGTAGTTTAATGGACATACTGATGGTAGGTAGTGTCAGTAATTAAATCTCCCAGAGAGGATGAGTAGTTTAATGGACATACTGATGGTAGGTAGTGTCAGTAATTAAATCTCCCAGAGAGGATGGGTAGTTTAATGGACATACTGATGGTAGGTAGTGTCAGTAATTAAATCTCCCAGAGAGGATGGGTAGTTTAATGGACATACTGATGGTAGGTAGTGTCAGTAATTAAATCTCCCAGAGAGGATGGGTAGTTTAATGGACATACTGATGGTAGGTAGTGTCAGTATTGTTTCAGGAGGCTGGGACACTGTTGTTGTTGTTGCTGCCATCGTTCTTTTACCTTTCAGATTCCTGCTTCTGTCTGTTTTTTAAGATTGCACTGAAACCGTAGCAGAAACTGGAGTTTAGAGTAGAGAAGCAGACCTGGGTGACATCTCCCACGTGGCACCCTATTCCCTATGTAGTGCCCTACCCCTATAGGCCTTGGTCAAGAGTAGTGCACTATCTAGGGAATAGGGTGTTATTTGGGACTCGAGTCTAGTCTGGTGACATTTGTAATATATAATTCTGTGTCTGAAATGGCACCCTATTCCCTATGTAGTGCCCTACCCCTATAGGCCCTGGTCAACAGTAGTGCACTATCTAGGGAATACGGTGCTATTTAAGACACCGCCCTGGTGTGAGCTGACACTGGTTCAGAGACACAGACCTAGGATCAGCGTAACCTGCCCCCTACCCTGACCTTACTGTCTAGTCCAGGGGATCTTTACCTTACTAGTCCCACTGCTGTTACGCTGCTAGCTGGACCTGCTAGTCCTTTATCTGTCCCTCTGTCCCTGTCTAACGACAGTCTAAACCCAGCTCACGTTCCCTGTTAGTGGGTGAACAATCCAACGCTTGATGAAATCTACTAATAACGCTGTTGGCTGGACCTGCTAGAGTCCTTTCTGTCTCTCTCTCTGGTCGGGGGGCCGATGATTGTAAATACGCCAATCCTCTTCCTATCTTTATTTCTCTGTCTTGTCTGTGTTTATATTCTTTACCTACTATCTCGCTGTTCCTCTCCTCCATTTCATCTGTTTTGAGTTCTCTACAAAACAATGAATAAAGTCTGATTTAAATGAACATGGATGGCGGCTCGCTCATTGATCCTGCTTCGTAGTTTACCCATTGGGTGTTGAATGTTGATGTTAGGGAGGGGTGTTGAATGTTGTTGATGTTAGGGAGGGAGAGGGAGGGGTGTTGAGACTGTACTGACTGCCCCCCCTGGTTAGATAGTAGATGTACTGTTCTACTCCTGGCACTGGACATACTTTTCATTTGCATACACACACACACACACCCTTTCAGTCTCCTATGCACACATTCTCTCACACATTTCCCATTAATTAGTTATTTTATTAAGTGAAGAGCCCCTCCAGTTCAGTGCTGTACCACTCAGCACAGACCTGCCAGTTCAGTGCTGTACCACTCAGCACAGACCTGCCAGTTCAGTGCTGTACCACTCAGCCCAGATCTGCCAGTTCAGTGCTGTAACACTCAGCCCAGACCTGCCAGTTCAGTGCTGTACCACTCAGCCCAGACCTGCCAGTTCAGTGCTGTAACACTCAGCCCAGATCTGCCAGTTCGGTGCTGTAACACTCAGCCCAGACCTGCCAGTTCGGTGCTGTAACACTCAGCCCAGACCTGCCAGTTCGGTGCTGTAACACTCAGCCCAGACCTGCCAGTTCAGTGCTGTACCACTCAGCCCAGACCTGCCAGTTCAGTGCTGTAACACTCAGCCCAGATCTGCCAGTTCGGTGCTGTAACACTCAGCCCAGACCTGCCAGTTCGGTGCTGTACCACTCAGCCCAGATCTGCCAGTTCAGTGCTGTACCACTCAGCCCAGACCTGCCAGTTCAGTGCTGTACCACTCAGCCCAGATCTGCCAGTTCAGTGCTGTACCACTCAGCCCAGATCTGCCAGTTCAGTGCTGTACCACTCAGCCCAGATCTGCCAGTTCAGTGCTGTACCACTCAGCCCAGACCTGCCAGTTCAGTGCTGTACCACTCAGCCCAGACCTGCCAGTTCAGTGCTGTAACACTCAGCCCAGACCTGCCAGTTCAGTGCTGTAACACTCAGCCCAGACCTGCCAGTTCAGTGCTGTAACACTCAGCCCAGACCTGCCAGTTCAGTGCTGTAACACTCAGCCCAGATCTGCCAGTTCAGTGCTGTAACACTCAGCCCAGACCTGCCAGTTCAGTGCTGTACCACTCAGCCCAGATCTGCCAGTTCAGTGCTGTACCACTCAGCCCAGACCTGCCAGTTCAGTGCTGTACCACTCAGCCCAGACCTGCCAGTTCAGTGCTGTACCACTCAGCCCAGATCTGCCAGTTCAGTGCTGTACCACTCAGCCCAGACCTGCCAGTTCAGTGCTGTACCACTCAGCCCAGACCTGCCAGTTCAGTGCTGTAACACTCAGCCCAGACCTGCCAGTTCAGTGCTGTACCACTCAGCCCAGATCTGCCGGTTCAGTGCTGTAACACTCAGCCCAGACCTGCCGGTTCAGTGCTGTACCACTCAGCCCAGACCTGCCGGTTCAGTGCTGTACCACTCAGCCCAGACCTGCCGGTTCAGTGCTGTAACACTCAGCCCAGACCTGCCCGTTCAGTGCTGTACCACTCAGCCCAGACCTGCCAGTTCAGTGCTGTACCACTCAGCCCAGACCTGCCAGTTCAGTGCTGTAACACTCAGCCCAGACCTGCCAGTTCAGTGCTGTAACACTCAGCCCAGACCTGCCAGTTCAGTGCTGTACCACTCAGCCCAGACCTGCCAGTTCAGTGCTGTACCACTCAGCCCAGACCTGCCAGTTCAGTGCTGTACCACTCAGCCCAGACCTGCCAGTTCAGTGCTGTACCACTCAGCCCAGACCTGCCAGTTCAGTGCTGTACCACTCAGCCCAGACCTGCCGGTTCAGTGCTGTACCACTCAGCCCAGACCTGCCGGTTCAGTGCTGTACCACTCAGCCCAGACCTGCCGGTTCAGTGTTCTTCAGGGAGCAGGTTTATTAGTCTGAAGTGTTATTCCAGGGAGTTGTTCTGACTAGATGGAGTCTTAGTGGACTGGTTTTGGTTGTATTTCACTGGTGTTGTACTGAACTGCACTCAGTTGGGTCAGAGTTGGTTTTGTGTGTGTGTGTGTGTGTGTGTGTGTGTGTGTACGTACACGTACAGTTGAATTGTGTGTTTAGTAGAGTCGGAGGGAACGGCAGTCTGTCTCCCAGCGTCGTGTTTCCCACAGGACTCTCTCTCCAGACTGTCTCCTGGCGTTACCTGGACCTGCTGGACTCCTGGCCTCACCTGAAACACACACAACGCATGCGCACACACACACACAAACAGCTGGGGATTCGTACAGGAAACTGTGGGTTTACAAATGTAAGAAAGAAAACCGTGTGTATTACCTGTCAGTATATCATGTTGATGCCACAGTGTGGGTCTACCAGTGGGGTCGTGTGGTGAGGGAGAGGGGCTGGGACTCCTGTGCTCACTGCGATAGGTCGTCCAGTAGGGGGTGGGCTCCTTGGGATTGGTCACCTCTCTCATGGCCTCGCCCTCGCGATTACGAGACCAATTACTCTGACCCAGCCTATGAAGAACATTGAACTGGAGGGAGAAAGATATAGGGGGGAGATGGAGAGAGATGGAGGGGGTAGAAGGATAGAAGAGGGGCCAGAGAGAGAAAATAAAAATAGGGGTTTAGGGGGACAGCGAGGGAGAACAGGGGGCGAAATAGAAAGATACAGGGGATATGAGTAGAGGGAGATACAGGGGATATGAGTAGAGGGAGATACAGGGGATATGAGTAGAGGGAGATACAGGGGATATGAGTAGAGAGAGATACAGGGGATATGAGTAGAGAGAGATACAGGGGATATGAGTAGAGAGAGATACAGGGGATATGAGTAGAGAGAGATACAGGGGATATGAGTAGAGAGAGATACAGGGGATATGAGTAGAGAGAGATACAGGGGATATGAGTAGAGAGAGATACAGGGGATATGAGTAGAGGAAGACCTTGTTGGTAGAATGGAGAGGTGTGGGAAAGAGGGAGATGAATAGAGCTGTTCCATTCTATTCAGTTGTTCAGTGGTTTCCTTCCTCTGAGGCTACAGCACCCTCTACTGGTGACATTGAGTACTGAAGACAGCTGCTTCTGACAATTATAGTGACGACATGAACGTACGTGTTGCACTGAGACAACACAGAATGAAATAAAGCTCAACTGACAGTCCTTCATCCATCCATTCAGAATGACACTTGGTCGTACCGGGATGATGTCTTTGGGGTTATGGATGTCTCTGCTGTGTGTCTGTGATTGGCTGATGGATGTGTGACTCAGGTCCAGCTGACTGGTGTGCTGGGAGGGGTAGGCGGGATCTCGGGGAAAGAAGACCAGAGGTTGGCCGTCGGCCTCCCGCCCACAGTAACTCTGGAGAGAACCAGGAAGAGGATCTCAGGACAGGTCATGCCAAAGACACACACGTGTGTGTGGTACAGGTACAGTTCTATAATACCATCTAGTGGTACAGTCCTGAGTGTGTGTGGTACAGGTACAGTTCTATAATACCATCTAGTGGTACAGTCCTGAGTGTGTGTGGTTGTGGTACAGTTCTATAATACCATCTAGTGGTACAGTCCTGACCTGAGTGTGTGTGGTTGTGGTACAGTCCTGACCTGAGTGTGTGTGGTCGTGTAGCTGGTCCCAGATCCCTTTGGGTCCCCTAGTGACAGGGTGCTCTGGTGCATCAGACGCCCATGCCTCGGGCCTGAAGACTGGGGTTTGCCTGGACCCCGCTGCCCAGTCAAGCTCTCTGGGATGTGGGTCATCCGGCTGCCCATGGGCACACTATCCACCTTGCTACCCTGGCCGAAGCCTACTGTCACCACAGCTGTGTCCCGGTTCTTAGACATACTGCTGGTCAGTCCCCTGGAAAACAACAAATCATTTATCTATCAAGGTTCAGTCCCAAATCGTACCCTATTCCCTATACAGTGCACTACTTTTGACCAGAGCCCAATGATAACCTATTCCCTATACAGTGCACTACTATTGACCAGGGCCCAATGATAACCTATTCCCTGTATAGTGCACTACTTTTGACCAGGGCCCAGGCTACCTGGTTGTCTGTACAGTAACAGCCCGACATTTTCATGAAATAAATCGCAATGCAATAAATAATAATGTGATTATTCATTTTATTTTCTATTTGTAGCCTAAACACAGTCCCCACCATTGTTGACAAACATAAAATCCTTCATTTTATTATAAGACACGCCGTTATAAGGACATTATTTATTAAACCAAATGTTATCATGTGAAGAAAACGTAATGGCATAGCTTCATACAGTAACTAATAAAGACCTTCTTCTTCTCGGTAATATTTTGTACTTACCCAAACTCCAGCCAAGAAGCACAATATCGGACGTTCTAAATCATTGTTGAACTTCTGTTGTTATGGATACAAGTAAACAATTCTAGCAACAACATAGATATAGAATTACAAGACAGGCGAGACCCATTTTTAGCATCACGGCATTTTCGTGCCTGAGTGGCCCTGGGTTGTTTTTGTTTGTATTATTATTATTATTTGTAGCTTGGAGTCAGTCATATTGAGACGCAGGTGACTCATTTAGAAGCGTTGCATACCCACAAAATATCTCCCAAAACATCAGTGCGCCAGTTTTCACACAAAAGGCATTTATAAAAACTGGACTTGACGTGCTCATCCTCCCGCGAACCTTAGACGGATCCTGCGTGTGCAGTTTCCAGTGGTTGAAGTAGATCTATTGCTTTGCAGGAAGGCAAAGGTAGCCTATTAGTAGTAACCTTGCGTAAATTGAGAATATATGATTAAACTCTTATTCATAACAAAAAACAGGTAGCTAAATATAATAACAAGATGCAGTAATTTGCCCTCGCTACAGATGGCTATATCGGTCCGTTCATACAGGACTAGTAAAGGTCCAGTGTGCTACTTTTGTGAGGAAGATTTTTATATAGAATATATATATCTATATATATATATATATATGTTTATTATTATTATTACGATTTCTCAGGGTGCTTCAGCAACCCTACTTCCTGCGGCTATGCGTCTCAATACTTAAGCCTCAAGTAGACTAAATGTAATTTATAAACATAATATATACAGTGCATTCTGAAAGTACTCAGACCGCTTGACATTTTCCACATTTTGTTACAGCCCTATTCTAAAATGGGTTAAATAAAAAATAAAAACACATCAATATACACACAATACCCCATAGTGACATCACAATACCCCATAATGACATCACAATACCCCGCAATGACGTCACAATCCCCCATAATGACAAAATGAAAACAGAAAATAAATACCTTATTTACATAAGTATTCAGCCCCTTTGCTTTTTGACTCGAAATTGAGCCTTGATGAAAACCTGCTCCAGAGCGCTCAGGACCTCAGACTGGGGTGAAGGTTCACCTTCCAACAGGACAACGACCCTAAGCACACAGCCAAGACAACACAGGAGTGGCTTGGGGACAAGTCTCTGAATGTCCTTGAGTGGCCCAACCAAAACCCCGACTTGAACCCAATCAAACATCTCTGGAGAGACCTGAAAATAGCTGTGCAGCGACGCTCCCCATCCAACCTGACAGAGCTTGAGAGGATCTGCCGAGAAGAATGGGAGAAATACAGGTGTGCCAAGCTTGTAGTGTCATACCAAAGAAGACTAGACTGTAATCGCTACCAAAGGTGCTTCAACAAAGTACTGAGTAAAGGGTCTGAACACTTATGTATAAATGTGACATTTCTGTTGTTGATTTGTCATTACGGGGTATTGTGTGTAGATTGGCTGTAGAACAAGGCTGTAACGTAACAAAATGTGTAAAAAGTCAAGGGGTCTGAATACTTTCCGAATGTACTATATACCATAACCGCTGCATGATACATTTCTCACCTTTTCTGGCCATGATGAGTTCACGTTCCCAAAGTAGCTATGCAACAAATAACCACGCGCATCTCTCATTTCATTGGGTCTATTAGATAGGCTATTATAATGTCTAGTTTTTGCTCTAGTCTATGCATCCAACAGGCAGCGCAGTTTATTACCTAGGGTACTGGGGGGTAACTAGCCCTTCCCTAAGATCAATGTCTAATTGCTGACACAAGAAAGCAATGTTTGGAAAAGAAATGGTATGTGGATGAAGGTTATGCGTAGGCCAATAAACTATAAAGGGAAATAAATATCTACAGTTTACACTTATTTTTTGTTATTTCACAAAACTTTGTTTTTAGAAAAGGGGCAACAGTTACCTCGGTAGAAGATGATCAATGAACTGTATTTATAAAGGCCTTCGTACATCAGCTGATGTTACAAAGTGCTGTACAGAAACCCAGCCTAAAACCCCAAACAGCAAGCAATGCAGGTGTAGAAGCACGGAGCTAGGAAAAACTCCCTAGAAAGTCAGGAACATGGGAAGAAACCTAGAGAGGAACCAGGCTCTGAGGGGTGGCCAGTCCTCTTCTGGCTGTGCCGGGTGGAGAGGAACCAGGCTATGAGGGGTGGCCAGTCTTCTTCTGCCTGTGCCGGGTGGAGATTATAACAGAACATGGTCAAGATGTTGAAACGTTCCTAGATGACCAGCAGGGTCAAATAATAATAATCACAGTGGCATAGGATTTCACACAAGTGTGTTAAAATCCATTTAATTGGTTTTATTTAGAAATTCTTTAGTAAGCAATACTTAAAAGCTAAGTCTAGTTGTCTTATTATTATTATTTAATAGGTCCTCATGAGAGCCAGTTTCATCATAGTGCTTGGTGGTTTTTACGACTGCACTTGAAGAAACTTTCAAAGTTCTTGACATTTCCCATATTGACTCATCATGTCTCAAAGTAATGATGGGCTGTCATTTCTCTTTGCTTATTTGAGCTGTTCTTGCCATAATATGGACTTGGTCTTTTACCAAATCGGGCTATCTTCTGTATACTACCCCTACCTTGTCACAACACAACAGACTGGCTCAAACACATTAAGAAGGAAAGAAATTCCAGAAATGCACTTTTAACAAAGCACAACTGTTAATTTAAATCCATTCCAGGTGACTACCTCATGAAGCTGGTTGAGAGAATGTCAAGAGTGTGCAAAGCTGTCATCAAGGCAAAGGTTGGCTACTTTGAAGGATCTAAAATATATGATTTGTTTAACACTTTTTTGGTTACTACATGATACCGTATGTGTTATTTCATAGTTCTGATGTCTTCACTATTTTTCTACAATGTAGAAAATAGTTTTAAAAAATAAAGAAAAACCCTTGAATGAGTAGGTGTGTCCAAACTTTTGACTGGTACTGTATATATAATTATTTTATTTTTTGGTTAAAGTATCAGTTTTTACGCCACCCAGTAGGTGGCGGCAATGGGCATTTTAGGATGTAGTCTAAACCTTAAAGAAGAAGAAGCCCATAGACGACAGTCTCAAGATAAATGTTTCTTGAAAATGTCGAAACCACAGTTGTTGACTGTGTTTATAGCCAAGCGATTAATATCGGCAGCCGTGAACATATTTGGGATAGAGGAAAGGTGGATAGCTCAGTACCAGGAGCCACTAGCAGCAGTGACTGTTGAGATAATGGCGGCGGTGGAAACGACGATAGAACAAGAGCTCTCCAGTTCAAAGCAGGAGATTGAACGTCTACGGAGGCTTCTTCTGGAGTTGGGAGCAGGTTCGTAGATAGGTCTTGAAAGAGAGCGAGAGGGGGTGGTTTACACGGGTAACAAATAACCACCAGAGAGGGGCAGCTAGTTTAGCCCACAGCATGACTAGAATGAGCTGTTTTTAAAGCAACGCTGGTGTATTTCAGGGGAGAACGAATGCCCCTCCCAGGGAAGCTACCGCACGGACTTCAAGGCCGCCCGCGGTACTGCCGGCATTGTTCGCTGAAAACAAGACAACCCATTATAGTGAATAGGAAAATACCGACCTTCGTGTAAATAAACACATTTCGAAATGTGAGAGTTAAATGGTTCTTTCAGCTCACTGGTTTTCTAGGCCTCAGTGCAGACTTGAGAGCTTTGTCGTTTCTCTGCCTGTGTCCTCCTTGATTTGAGGGTCTTTACACAGGTTCCTCGCTCTTATCCACATGCCAAATCCTCGTATAAATAAACACATTTCGAAAACCCATTACTCCAGATGTACACAAGTTAAGGACAATTTAGTAGGTAATGGCAGCCTGCAGTACCCCAGTTGAACCTCAGCTTGACAAACTCAATGAGAGGGCGCACCACTGAGCTAGCCTGCAACGTCACTCTCTGGAGTAGCTGAAAACGTCGCATCTTTAATGCCGCGTTCAAAACAAATGGAAACTCGGAAAATACGAGTTCAAATCATGACGTCAGTGATCGGAAAGTCGGAGCTCTAGAAATAGATGACCGTAAAAAAAAATCGAGTTCCCAGTTGTTTTGAACGCACTGAAGTCGGATATGTCCGAGTTCCCCGTTTCCCACATGAGAAGCCATCATAACCGGCTTCAAATGCGCTATTGAGTCTTCACATAGGAATGAACGGTGTCACGTGATCGATGGCTTTGTCTATTCAAATTGGCATTGGCGTATTTACGTTAGTGTTGCTTTTGAATTGCCTTGCAAAAAAACCTGAACAGTCCGCGGGAAGCCAGACGTTAATTAAATACAATTCCATTTCCTGTGGCGGTGGGCTTGGACTGTTGGTCATTATAACGGCGAATTTGAAATGAAAATATCGAAAGGAATGTGTTAATCAGCAGACTTTCCGTTAGCAGCTAAGCTAGAATACCTGTTTTAACGTCCCATCTGAAAGACAGCACCCTACACAGGGCAATGTCCCCAATCACTGCCTTGGGGCATCGGGATATATTTTTTTTTAGACTAGAGGAAACAGTGCCTCAAACTGTCCCGCCAACACCACTTCCAGCTGGTCTCCCATCCAGGGACCGTCCCTGCTTAGCTTGAGTGGTAAACCAGCAGTGGGATGCAGGGTGGTGTGTTGCTGGCCAACCACATATAAGAGTAATGTGATGTGGCCTAATGTAAGTAGATATCTAGCTAAGCCCTCTGGGATGTGATGTAGCCTAATGTAAGTAGCTAAGGCCTCTGGGATGTGATGTAGCCTAATGTAAGTAGATATCTAGCTAAGCCCTCTGGGATGTGATGTAGCCTAATGTAAGTAGCTAAGGCCTCTGGGATGTGATGTAGCCTAATGTAAGTAGATATCTAGCGAAGCCCTCTGGGATGTGATGTAGCCTAATGTAAGTAGCTAAGCCCTCTGGGATGTGATGTAGCCTAATGTAAGTAGCTAAGCCCTCTGGGATGTAATGTAGCCTAATGTAAGTAGCTAAGCCCTCTGGGATGTAATGTAGCCTAATGTAAGTAGCTAAGCCCTCTGGGATGTGATGTAGACTAATGTAAGTAGATATCTAGCTAAGCCCTCTGGGATGTAATGTAGGCTAATGTAAGTAGATATCTAGCTAAGCCCTCTGGGATGTAGCCTAATGTAAGTAGCTAAGGCCTCTGGGATGTGATGTAGCCTAATGTAAGTAGATATCTAGCTAAGCCCTCTGGGATGTAATGTAGCCTAATGTAAGTAGATATCTAGCTAAGCCCTCTGGGATGTGATGTAGCCTAATGTAAGTAGCTAAGCCCTCTGGGATGTGATGTAGCCTAATGTAAGTAGCTAAGCCCTCTGGGATGTAATGTAGCCTAATGTAAGTAGCTAAGCCCTCTGGGATGTGATGTAGCCTAATGTAAGTAGCTAAGCCCTCTGGGATGTAATGTAGCCTAATGTAAGTAGATATCTAGCTAAGCCCTCTGGGATGTGATGTAGCCTAATGTAAGTAGCTAAGGCCTCTGGGATGTGATGTAGCCTAATGTAAGTAGCTAAGCCCTCTGGGATGTGATGTAGCCTAATGTAAGTAGCTAAGCCCTCTGGGATGTAATGCAGCCTAATGTAAGTAGATATCTAGCTAAGCCCTCTGGGATGTGATGTAGCCTAATGTAAGTAGATATCTAGCTAAGCCCTCTGGGATGTGATGTAGCCTAATGTAAGTAGCTAAGCCCTCTGGGATGTGATGTAGCCTAATGTAAGTAGATATCTAGCTAAGCCCTCTGGGATGTAATGTAGCCTAATGTAAGTAGCTAAGCCCTCTGGGATGTAATGTAGCCTAATGTAAGTAGATATCTAGCTAAGCCCTCTGGGATGTAATGTAGCCTAATGTAAGTAGCTAAGCCCTCTGGGATGTAATGTAGCCTAATGTAAGTAGATATCTAGCTAAGCCCTCTGGGATGTAATGTAGCCTAATGTAAGTAGCTAAGGCCTCTGGGATGTGATGTAGCCTAATGTAAGTAGATATCTAGCTAAGCCCTCTGGGATGTAATGTAGCCTAATGTAAGTAGCTAAGGCCTCTGGGATGTGATGTAGCCTAATGTAAGTAGATATCTAGCTAAGCCCTCTGGGATGTAATGTAGCCTAATGTAAGCAGCTAAGGCCTCTGGGATGTGATGTAGCCTAATGTAAGTAGATATCTAGCTAAGCCCTCTGGGATGTGATGTAGCCTAATGTAAGTAGATATCTAGCTAAGCCCTCTGGGATGTAATGTAGCCTAATGTAAGTAGCTAAGCCCTCTGGGATGTAATGTAGCCTAATGTAAGTAGATATCTAGCTAAGCCCTCTGGGATGTAATGTAGCCTAATGTAAGTAGCTAAGCCCTCTGGGATGTAATGTAGCCTAATGTAAGTAGATATCTAGCTAAGCCCTCTGGGATGTAATGTAGCCTAATGTAAGTAGCTAAGGCCTCTGGGATGTAATGTAGCCTAATGTAAGTAGATATCTAGCTAAGCCCTCTGGGATGTGATGTAGCCTAATGTAAGTAGCTAAGCCCTCTGGGATGTAATGTAGCCTAATGTAAGTAGATATCTAGCTAAGCCCTCTGGGATGTAATGTAGCCTAATGTAAGTAGCTAAGGCCTCTGGGATGTGATGTAGCCTAATGTAAGTAGATATCTAGCTAAGCCCTCTGGGATGTGATGTAGCCTAATGTAAGTAGCTAAGCCCTCTGGGATGTAATGTAGCCTAATGTAAGTAGATATCTAGCTAAGCCCTCTGGGATGTGATGTAGCCTAATGTAAGTAGATATCTAGCTAAGCCCTCTGGGATGTGATGTAGCCTAATGTAAGTAGATATCTAGCTAAACCCTCTGGGATGTGATGTAGCCTAATGTAAGTAGATATCTAGCTAAGCCCTCTGGGATGTGATGTAGCCTAATGTAAGTAGATATCTAGCTAAGCCCTCTGGGATGTGATGTAGCCTAATGTAAGTAGATATCTAGCTAAGCCCTCTGGGATGTAAGTAGATATCTAGCTAAGCCCTCTGGGATGTGATGTAGCCTAATGTAAGTAGATATCTAGCTAAGCCCTCTGGGATGTAAGTAGATATCTAGCTAAGCCCTCTGGAATGTGATGTAGCCTAATGTAAGTAGCTAAGCCCTCTGGGATGTAATGTAGCCTAATGTAAGTAGATATCTAGCTAAGCCCTCTGGGATGTAAGTAGATATCTAGCTAAGCCCTCTGGAATGTGATGTAGCCTAATGTAAGTAGCTAAGCCCTCTGGGATGTGATGTAGACTAATGTAAGTAGATATCTAGCTAAGCCCTCTGGGATGTGATGTAGCCTAATGTAAGTAGATATCTAGCTAAGCCCTCTGGGATGTGATGTAGCCTAATGTAAGTAGCTAAGCCCTCTGGGATGTAATGTAGCCTAATGTAAGTAGCTAAGGCCTCTGGGATGTGATGTAGCCTAATGTAAGTAGATATCTAGCTAAGCCCTCTGGGATGTAAGTAGATATCTAGCTAAGCCCTCTGGAATGTGATGTAGCCTAATGTAAGTAGCTAAGCCCTCTGGGATGTAATGTAGCCTAATGTAAGTAGATATCTAGCTAAGCCCTCTGGGATGTAAGTAGATATCTAGCTAAGCCCTCTGGAATGTGATGTAGCCTAATGTAAGTAGCTAAGCCCTCTGGGATGTGATGTAGACTAATGTAAGTAGATATCTAGCTAAGCCCTCTGGGATGTGATGTAGCCTAATGTAAGTAGATATCTAGCTAAGCCCTCTGGGATGTGATGTAGCCTAATGTAAGTAGCTAAGCCCTCTGGGATGTAATGTAGCCTAATGTAAGTAGATATCTAGCTAAGCCCTCTGGGATGTGATGTAGCCTAATGTAAGTAGCTAAGCCCTCTGGGATGTGATGTAGCCTAATGTAAGTAGCTAAACCCTCTGGGATGTGATGTAGCCTAATGTAAGTAGCTAAGCCCTCTGGGATGTGATGTAGCCTAATGTAAGTAGATATCTAGCTAAGCCCTCTGGAATGTGATGTAGCCTAATGTAAGTAGATATCTAGCTAAGGCCTTTCATCCATTGTCATTTGTCATTGTGGCCAAAGCAAAGAGCAGCCAACCTCCCAGCTAGATTCACTACTATATGCTGTATGATATCCCTCTAGCCTCAGCAGAGCGTAGACACACAAGTGTATTTGGATAAATATGAAATGTCTTTGTTTTTGTCTAACTGGCTAATTATTCTGTCTCCTTCTCTCCAGACCCCCAGCAGCTAACTGTCCCTGAAGAGGAGGTTCCCCCTGAGCAGCAGCACTGTGAGCAGGAGTGGAGCCCCAGTCTGGGGCAGCAGGACACAGAGCCCTCACAGATTAAAGAGGAACAGGAGGAACTCAGGACGAGTCAGGAGGAAATCAGTACGAGTCAGGAGGAAGAGCAGCTTCATAGACTTGAGTCTGATTCCACAGATGTTGTAGAGTTCATATTTACTGCTCCTCCCTGTGTGGAAAAGTACTCTGATCAGGACAGAGAGAGAGAGAGGGACTCTCTACCCACCAACACAACTGAACAGATCCAAACAGAACCTAATGGAGAGGACTACAGAGTATCAGAACCAACCAGTGACTCTCTGCTCCTCTCTGCAGTAAATCCAGACTGTTCGGCAGCTCACAGTGAAATCATTGTAAGTGTGGATGAGGATGAGAGCGAGGAGCCTGTGTCAAAGACCCTCAAATCAAGGAGGGCACAGGCAGAGACAGGACAAAGCTCTCAAGTCCGCACTGAGGCCGAGAAAACCAGTGAGCTGAAAGAACCGTTGAAGTCTCACACAAATAGGAAGCCGTTCAAATGTCCTGCGTGCGGTAAACGCTATAAGACACGAGGCGGTTTAAAAACGCATCAGAGAATTCACTCAACTGAAAATAATCATCACTGCAAGAAATGTGGCCAATCGTTTAACTTGTTGCAACAATGGAAGAAACATATGAAGAATCACACAGACGAGGAATCGCCTACGTGCCACGTGTGCAGTAAACGTTTTAAACTGCCAAACCATCTGAAAACTCATATGAGATGCCACAGCGTAGAGAAATCCAGTCAGTGTCCGACATGTGGAAAACACTTTAAATCAGGGAAAGACCTAAAGAAACATCAGAGAATTCACACTGAAGATCAACGATACCAGTGTCCGACATGTGGAAAACACTTTAAATCAAAGTACAACCTTAAACAACACAAGAAAATTCACACCGACGAGAAATCGTATCGCTGCAATGATTGTGTCAAGTGCTACAGGACAAAGACGGGCTTAGAAGAGCACGTGAGGACTCACACAGGGGAGAAACCTTTTAAGTGTTCCGTGTGTGAAAAGTGCTTTACTTCAACAACCATTCTAAAACGCCACGAGAGAACTCACAGTGGAGAGAAACCACACTGCTGCACACAATGCAACAAACGCTTCCCTGTCAAGTCAGACCTGGTTAAACACATGAGAACGCACACAGGGGAGAAACCTTTTAGCTGTAGCGAATGTGACAGATGTTTCAGTCATAACATTAGCCTGAGACTGCACATGAGAACTCACACAGGGGTGAAACCGTACAGCTGCGAAGAATGTGGCAAATGTTTTTCTGTTAACAGTAACCTGAGAATGCACATGAAAATTCACACAGGAGAGAAATCGTTTTGTTGCCAGGAATGCGGTAAATGTTTCCGTCATAAAATTAGCCTGAGACTGCATATGATGACTCACAGTGGTGGAGAGAATCTTCACGGATGTACTCAATGCAACAAATGTTTCCCCATCAAATCTCTCCTGGTTAAACACACGATGACGCACACAGGGGAGAAATCTAATAGCTGCAAAGAATGTAGCAAATGTTTCAGTCATAACATTAGCCTGAGACTGCACATGAGAATGCACACAGGGGAGAAATCATATACCTGCAAAGCGTGTGGCAAATGTTTCCAAAACAAGACGGTTCTGACGAGGCATATGAGAACTCACAAAGGAGAGAATCCATATAAGTGTCCCCTTTGTGTCAGTTCCCTTATGTCATCAAATGAACTAAAACATCTTTACTTGGGAGAGAAACCAGAGACCGACCAACCAGAGAATCCATCGTGCCTCTGCAGCGATTGTGGCAAACGCTTCCCAACGACGAAAACCCTGAGAGACCACATGAGGACCACACATGAAGAAAGAAGGCATTCGTGCTCTGTTTGTGGAGATTTCTTTATGTCGTTGGGTTCTCTTAAAGTTCACCAGAAAATTCACACTGGAGAGAAACCCCACCAGTGTTCTGTTTGTGGGAAATATTTTGCATTGTAGTGATGGGAAGTTTGGCTCTTTTTACAGACTGATCTTTGACTCATTTAAATAAATAAAAAAAACTCCTCTTTCGACTAATTTCTTGCGAGTCAGTAATGCCCAGAGCACGCAGGACCCCCCTACCGGTGAATGACGAAATGATTCTACAAGCCTCTCGTTCACAATAAGGGGCTTATTGGCGGCGTCATTTGTAAAAGTGGCTTTAAGCAATGTACATTTGCGGTTGCCATACATACAGAGGATATTATTTATTGATACCTTGTGGAAGGAGGTCTAGGTACGGCCTGTCTAGATTGCCAAGGCGTTCCGTCGAGTCGTTACAGAGGCTTGACGGCTGTGAGGGTAATATGTACAAAATAATTCACAAACTGCAGCACCCCCAAATCGATTTGTGTTCCAGTTTGTTGAGCAGAGGCGGTGGTATGTTTTGGTTCTACAAGCTGTGTAGTATCATAACATTCAATTGTTAATGAGTCCGGAGCGGCAGGAAGCCTAGTGGTTAGAGTGTAGGGGCGGCAGGTAGCCTAGTGGTTAGAGTGTAGGGGCGGCAGGTAGCCTAGTGGTTAGAGTGTAGGGGCGGCAGGTAGCCTAGTGGTTAGAGTGTAGGGGCGGCAGGTAGCCTAGTGGTTAGAGTGTAGGGGCGGCAGGTAGCCTAGTGGTTAGAGTGTCGGGCCGCAGGTAGCCTAGTGGTTAGAGTGTAGAGGTGGCAGGTAGCCTAGTGGTTAGAGTGTTGGGGTGGCAGGTAGCCTAGTGGTTAGAGTGTAGAGGTGGCAGGTAGCCTAGTGGTTAGAGTGTAGGGGTGGCAGGTAGCCTAGTGGTTAGAGTGTTGGGGTGGCAGGTAGCCTAGTGGTTAGAGTGTAGAGGTGGCAGGTAGCCTAGTGGTTAGAGTGTAGGGGTGGCAGGTAGCCTAGTGGTTAGAGTGTAGGGGCGGCAGGTAGCCTAGTGGTTAGAGTGTAGGGGCGGCAGGTAGCCTAGTGGTTAGAGTGTAGGGGCGGCAGGTAGCCTAGTGGTTAGAGTGTAGAGGTGGCAGGTAGTCTAGTGGTTAGAGTGTAGGGGCGGCAGGTAGCCTAGTGGTTAGAGTGTAGGGGCGGCAGGTAGCCTAGTGGTTAGAGTGTAGGGGTGGCAGGTAGCCTAGTGGTTAGAGTGTAGGGGCGGCAGGTAGCCTAGTGGTTAGAGTGTAGGGGCGGCAGGTAGCCTAGTGGTTAGAGTGTAGAGGTGGCAGGTAGCCTAGTGGTTAGAGTGTAGAGGCGGCAGGTAGCCTAGTGGTTAAAGCGTTGGGCCAGTAACCGGAAGGTTGCAAGAGCGAATCCCCGAGCCGACAAGGTACAAATCTGTCGTTCTGCCCCTGAACAAGGCAGTTAACCCACTGTTCCTAGACCAGTTAACCCACTGTTCCCCGGTAGGCCGTTATTGAAAATAAGAATTTGTTCTTAACTGATTTACCGAGTTAAATAAATGTTAAATAAATAACTGTATTAACTGAACGCATGGTGCAAGAATTATCAGATCTAAACATGTCTTTTTGTTCACTGCGATCTCTGCAGGTGTACCTTTTTCCTGCCTGGGTATATGACAGACAGCTGTTGGTCAGAGCACTTCTCTGGAGCCGGAAGAGGAGGAGGAGCGTGTGTCAATCCTATAGTAGGACTCAATGCGGCCAGCAGGTCAAACGAACAACTAAAATGAACGAGTCACTCAGAAAAACGAGTCCGTAAAATGAGTCGTTCACAAATAAAATAAAAAATGTGCAACCTGACAACACAGTAGTGATGTGGATTTTTATCTAAAACTCCACCAGGGAGTTCACTCTGGAGAGAAACGTCAGGTTATCTAAAACTCCACCAGGGAGTTCACTCTGGAGAGAAACGTTGTCAGGTTATCTAAAACTCCACCAGGGAGTTCACTCTGGAGAGAAACGTTGTCAGGTTATCTAAAACTCCACCAGGGAGTTCACTCTGGAGAGAAACGTTGTCAGGTTATCTAAAACTCCACCAGGGAGTTCACTCTGGAGAGAAACGTTGTCAGGTTATCTAAAACTCCACCAGGGAGTTCACTCTGGAGAGAAACGTAGTCAGGTTATCTAAAACTCCACCAGGGAGTTCACTCTGGAGAGAAACGTAGTCAGGTTATCTAAAACTCCACCAGGGAGTTCACTCTGGAGAGAAACGTAGTCAGGTTATCTAAAACTCCACCAGGGAGTTCACTCTGGAGAGAAACGTTGTCAGGTTATCTAAAACTCCACCAGGGAGTTCACTTTGGAAAGAAACCGTTCTGCTGCAGCTGCTTTAAAAATGGACAGAACTTGTAGAACCTGGTAGAAAGTCAGTTGTTTTCATAGAGAGCAGTCAGTCGGTGTCTTGGCACCAGGAGTCCCTGTTCATCTATGATAGACAGTCCTGAGTGGTATTATATATCAACCCTGTTCATCTATGACAGAAGACAGTGGTATTATATATCAACCCTGTTCATCTATGACAGAAGACAGTGGTATTATATATCAACCCTGTTCATCTATGACAGAAGACAGTGGTATTATATATCAACCCTGTTCATCTATGACAGAAGACAGTGGTATTATATACCAACCCTGTTCATCTATGACAGAAGACAGTGGTATTATATATCAACCCTGTTCATCTATGACAGAAGACAGTGGTATTATATATCAACCCTGTTCATCTATGATAGAAGACAGTGGTATTATATATCAACCCTGTTCATCTATGACAGAAGACAGTGGTATTATATACCAACCCTGTTCATCTATGACAGAAGACAGTGGTATTATATACCAACCCTGTTCATCTATGACAGAAGACAGTGGTATTATATCTCAACCCTGTTCATCTATGATAGAAGACAGTGGTATTATATATCAACCCTGTTCATCTATGATAGAAGACAGTGGTATTATATATCAACCCTGTTCATCTATGATAGAAGACAGTGGTATTATATCTCAACCCTGTTCATCTATGATAGAAGACAGTGGTATTATATATCAACCCTGTTCATCTATGACAGAAGACAGTGGTATTATATACCAACCCTGTTCATCTATGATAGAAGACAGTGGTATTATATATCAACCCTGTTCATCTATGACAGAAGACAGTGGTATTATATCTCAACCCTGTTCATCTATGATAGAAGACAGTGGTATTATATATCAACCCTGTTCATCTATGACAGAAGACAGTGGTATTATATATCAACCCTGTTCATCTATGATAGAAGACAGTGGTATTATATACCAACCCTGTTCATCTATGACAGAAGACAGTGGTATTATATATCAACCCTGTTCATCTATGATAGAAGACAGTGGTATTATATATCAACCCTGTTCATCTATGACAGAAGACAGTGGTATTATATATCAACCCTGTTCATCTATGATAGAAGACAGTGGTATTATATATCAACCCTGTTCATCTATGACAGAAGACAGTGGTATTATATATCAACCCTGTTCATCTATGACAGAAGACAGTGGTATTATATATCAACCCTGTTCATCTATGACAGAAGACAGTGGTATTATATATCAACCCTGTTCATCTATGACAGAAGACAGTGGTATTATATATCAACCCTGTTCATCTATGATAGAAGACAGTGGTATTATATATCAACCCTGTTCATCTATGACAGAAGACAGTGGTATTATATATCAACCCTGTTCATCTATGACAGAAGACAGTGGTATTATATACCAACCCTGTTCATCTATGACAGAAGACAGTGGTATTATATACCAACCCTGTTCATCTATGATAGAAGACAGTGGTATTATATACCAACCCTGTTCATCTATGACAGAAGACAGTGGTATTATATACCAACCCTGTTCATCTATGATAGAAGACAGTGGTATTATATATCAACCCTGTTCATCTATGATAGAAGACAGTGGTATTATATACCAACCCTGTTCATCTATGATAGAAGACAGTGGTATTATATATCAACCCTGTTCATCTATGACAGAAGACAGTGGTAGTATATATCAACCCTGTTCATCTATGACAGAAGACAGTGGTATTATATATCAACCCTGTTCATCTATGACAGAAGACCGTGGTATTATATACCAACCCTGTTCATCTATGATAGAAGACAGTGGTATTATATCTCAACCCTGTTCATCTATGACAGAAGACAGTGGTATTATATACCAACCCTGTTCATCTATGATAGAAGACAGTGGTATTATATCTCAACCCTGTTCATCTATGACAGAAGACAGTGGTATTATATACCAACCCTGTTCATCTATGATAGAAGACAGTGGTATTATATCTCAACCCTGTTCATCTATGACAGAAGACAGTGGTATTATATATCAACCCTGTTCATCTATGACAGAAGACAGTGGTATTATATATCGACCCTGTTCATCTATGACAGACAGTCCTGAGTGGTATTATATATCGACCCTGTTCATCTATGATAGACAGTCCTGAGTGGTATTATATATCAACCCTGTTCATCTATGATAGACAGTCCTGAGTGGTATTATATCTCAACCCTGTTCATCTATGATAGAAGACAGTGGTATTATATCTCAACCCTGTTCATCTATGACAGAAGACAGTGGTATTATATCTCAACCCTGTTCATCTATGACAGAAGACAGTGGTATTATATACCAACCCTGTTCATCTATGACAGAAGACAGTGGTATTATATACCAACCCTGTTCATCTATGACAGAAGACAGTGGTATTATATATCAACCCTGTTCATCTATGACAGAAGACAGTGGTATTATATCTCAACCCTGTTCATCTATGACAGAAGACAGTGGTATTATATACCAACCCTGTTCATCTATGATAGAAGACAGTGGTATTATATATCAACCCTGTTCATCTATGACAGAAGACAGTGGTATTATATACCAACCCTGTTCATCTATGATAGAAGACAGTGGTATTATATCTCAACCCTGTTCATCTATGACAGAAGACAGTGGTATTATATACCAACCCTGTTCATCTATGACAGAAGACAGTGGTATTATATACCAACCCTGTTCATCTATGACAGAAGACAGTGGTATTATATACCAACCCTGTTCATCTATGACAGAAGACAGTGGTATTATATACCAACCCTGTTCATCTATGACAGAAGACAGTGGTATTATATACCAACCCTGTTCATCTATGACAGAAGACAGTGGTATTATATCTCAACCCTGTTCATCTATGACAGAAGACAGTGGTATTATATACCAACCCTGTTCATCTATGACAGAAGACAGTGGTATTATATACCAACCCTGTTCATCTATGACAGAAGACAGTGGTATTATATACCAACCCTGTTCATCTATGACAGAAGACAGTGGTATTATATACCAACCCTGTTCATCTATGATAGAAGACAGTGGTATTATATACCAACCCCGTTCATCTATGACAGAAGACAGTGGTATTATATCTCAACCCTGTTCATCTATGATAGAAGACAGTGGCATTATATATCAACCCTGTTCATCTATGACAGAAGACAGTGGTATTATATACCAACCAACAACAAGCAGACTGCACTTGACTTTTTAAAGGCACGTTGTCAACAAGCAGACTGCACTTGACTTTTTAAAGGCACATTGTCAACAAGCAGACTGCACTTGACTTTTAAAGGCACATTGTCAACAAGCAGACTGCACTTGACTTTTTAAAGGCACGTTGTCAACAAGCAGACTGCACTTGACTTTTTAAAGGCACGTTGTCAACAAGCAGACTGCACTTGACTTTTTAAAGGCACATTGTCAACAAGCAGACTGCACTTGACTTTTAAAGGCACATTGTCAACAAGCAGACTGCCCTTGACTTTTTAAAGGCACGTTGTCAACAAGCAGACTGCACTTGACTTTTAAAGGCACATTGTCAACAAGCAGACTGCCCTTGACTTTTTAAAGGCACGTTGTCGACAAGCAGACTGCACTTGACTTTTAAAGGCACATTGTCGACAAGCAGACTGCACTTGACTTTTTAAAGGCACATTGTCAACAAGCAGACTGCACTTGACTTTTAAAGGCACATTGTCAACAAGCAGACTGCACTTGACTTTTTAAAGGCACGTTGTCGACAAGCAGACTGCACTTGACTTTTAAAGGCACATTGTCAACAAGCAGACTGCACTTGACTTTTAAAGGCAATTTTTTTGTGATTGTTTATGGAGATCGGATTCAAGTTAAATGTTGCGGATGTCGGCTAAAGGTGATTTACAATCTGCAGTTCAAACAACAACAAAGAGGAACCCCCCCCCACTGTTTTGGTAAACAGCTGAGTGATGGGGCTGGAGGAATTGGAACCACTCTGACATTAGACTTGTTCAAATTCACAAACGGAGCTTTCAATGCTAGGACCGTCCATGAGATCAGAATGATAGTTTTAACGTCGGCCTTTAACGTCGGCCAAGAGTCAAGCCGATCAGGGATTTGGACAACGCAGCATTTTAAAGGTAATTTTCCAATTGAGCCGACACGTGGCGTGTACAGTTAGTGTGGTCTCCGCGAACGAGAAAATATTGCCATTGAAAGGGCCGATCGGATTGAATCTAGTTCCACGATTAGGAGTCCAGTAAAGGGTGTGTCCCCCCCACTAGGAGTCTAGTAAAGGGTGTCCCCCCCCACTAGGAGTCTAGTAAAGGGTGTGTCCCCCCACTAGGAGTCTAGTAAAGGGTGTCCCCCCCCACTAGGAGTCTAGTAAAGGGTGTGTCCCCCCCACTAGGAGTCTAGTAAAGGGTGTGTCCCCCCCGCTAGGAGTCTTGTAAAGGGTGTGCCTCCCCCACTAGGAGTCTAGTAAAGGGTGTGTCCCCCCACTAGGAGTCTAGTAAAGGGTGTGTCCCCCCCGCTAGGAGTCTTGTAAAGGGTGTGTCCCCCCCGCTAGGAGTCTTGTAAAGGGTGTGCCTCCCCCCAATAGGAGTCTAGTAAAGGGTGTGTCCCCCCACTAGGAGTCTAGTAAAGGGTGTGGTCCCACTAGGAGTCTAGTAAAGGGTGTGGTCCCACTAGGAGTCTAGTAAAGGGTGTGGTCCAACTATGAGTCTAGTAAAGGGTGTGGTCCAACTATGAGTCTAGTAAAGGGTGTGTCCCCCCACTAGGAGTCTAGTAAAGGGTGTGTGTCCCCACTAGGAGTCTAATAAAGGGTGTGGTCCCACTAGGAGTCTAGTAAAGGGTGTGTCCCCCCCACTAGGAGTCTAGTAAAGGGTGTGGTCCCCCCACTAGGAGTCTAGTAAAGGGTGTGTCCCCCCACTAGGATTCTAGTAAAGGGTGTGGTCCCACTATGAGTCTAGTAAAGGGTGTGTCCCCCCACTAGGAGTCTAGTAGAGGGTGTGTCCCCCCACTAGGAGTCTAGTAAAGGGTGTGGCCCCACTATGAGTCTAGTAAAGGGTGTGTCCCCCCACTAGGAGTCTAGAAAAGGGTGTGGCCCCACTATGAGTCTAGTAAAGCGTGTGGCCCCACTATGAGTCTAGTAAAGGGTGTGGTCCCACTAGGAGTCTAGTAAAGGGTGTGTCCCCCCCCCACTAGGAGTCCAGTAAAGGGTGTGGTCCCAATAGGAGTCTAGTAAAGGGTGTGTCCCCCCACTAGGAGTCTAGTAAAGGGTGTGTCCCCCCACTAGGAGTCTAGTAAAGGGTGTGTCCCCCCACTAGGAGTCTAGTAAAGGGTGTGTCCCCCCACTAGGAGTCTAGTAAAGGGTGTGTCCCCCCACTAGGAGTCTAGTAAAGGGTGTGTCCCCACTAGGAGTCTAGTAAAGGGTGTGGTCCCACTAGCAGTCTAGTAAAGGGTGTGTCCCCACTAGGAGTCTAGTAAAGGGTGTGTCCCCCCACTAGGAGTCTAGTAAAGGGTGTGTCCCCCCACTAGGAGTCTAGTAAAGGGTGTGGCCCCACTAGGAGTCTAGTAAAGGGTGTGGTCCCACTAGGAGTCTAGTAAAGGGTGTGCCTCCCCCACTAGGAGTCTAGTAAAGGGTGTGTCCCCCCACTAGGATTCTAGTAAAGGGTGTGGTCCCACTAGGAGTCTAGTAAAGGGTGTGGTCCCACTAGGAGTCTAGTAAAGGGTGTGTCCCCCCACTAGGAGTCTAGTAAAGGGTGTGGCCCCACTATGAGTCTAGTAAAGGGTGTGTGTCCCCACTAGGAGTCTAGTAAAGGGTCTGGTCCCACTAGGAGTCTAGTAAAGGGTGTGTCCCCCCACTAGGAGTCTAGTAAAGGGTGTGGCCCCACTATGAGTCTAGTAAAGGTGTGGTCCCCCCACTAGGAGTCTAGTAAAGGGTGTGGTCCCACCACTAGGAGTCTAGTAAAGGATGTTGCCCCCCCACTAGGAGTCTAGTAAAGGGTGTGTCCCCACTAGGAGTCTAGTAAAGGGTGTGGTCCCACTAGGAGTCTAGTAAAGGGTGTGGCCCCACTAGGAGTCTAGTAAAGGGTGTGGTCCCACTAGGAGTCTAGTAAAGGGTGTGTCCCCCACTAGGAGTCTAGTAGAGGGTGTGGCCCCACTAGGAGTTTAGTAAAGGGTGTGTCCCCACTAGGAGTCTAGTAAAGGGTGTGGTCCCAATCGGAGTCTAGTAAAGGGTGTGGTCCCACTAGGAGTCTAGTAAAGGGTGTGGCCCCACTAGGAGTCTATTAAAGGGTGTGCCTCCCCCACTAGGAGTCTAGTAAAGGGTGTGTCCCCCCACTAGGATTCTAGTAAAGGGTGTGGTCCCACTAGGAGTCTAGTAAAGGGTGTGGTCCCACTAGGAGTCTAGTAAAGGGTGTGTCCCCCCACTAGGAGTCTAGTAAAGGGTGTGTGTGTCCCCCCCCCCCCCCCCCCAATAGGAGTCTAGTAAAGGGTGTGGTCCCACTAGGAGTCTAGTAAAGGGTGTGGTCCCACTAGGAGTCTAGTAAAGGGTGTGGTCCCACTAGGAGTCTAGTAAAGGGTGTGGTCCCCCCACTAGGAGTCTAGTAAAGGGTGTGGTCCCCCCACTAGGAGTCTAGTAAAGGGTAAAGGTGTGGTCCCACTAGGAGTCTAGTAAAGGGTGTGGTCCCACTAGGAGTCTAGTAAAGGGTGTGGTCCCACTAGGAGTCTAGTAAAGGGTGTGGTCCCCCCACTAGGAGTCTAGTAGAGGGTGTGGTCCCACTAGGAGTCTAGTAAAGGGTGTGGCCCCACTAGGAGTCTAGTAAAGGGTGTGGTCCCACTAGGAGTCTAGTAAAGGGTGTGGTCCCACTAGGAGTCTAGTAAAGGGTGTGGTCCCAATAGGAGTCTAGTAAAGGGTGTGTCCCCCACTAGGAGTCTAGTAGAGGGTGTGTCCCCCCACTAGGAGTCTAGTAAAGGGTGTGGCCCCACTATGAGTCTAGTAAAGGGTGTGTCCCCCCACTATGAGTCTAGTAAAGGGTGTGGCCCCACTATGAGTCTAGTAAAGGGTGTGTCCCCCCACTATGAGTCTAGTAAAGGGTGTGTGTCCCCACTAGGAGTCTAGTAAAGGGTCTGGTCCCACTAGGAGTCTAGTAAAGGGTGTGTCCCTACACTAGGAGTCTAGTAAAGGGTGTGGCCCCACTATGAGTCTAGTAAAGGGTGTGGCCCCACTATGAGTCTAGTAAAGGGTGTGGTCCCACTAGGAGTCTAGTAAAGGGTGTGTCCCCCCCACTAGGAGTCTAGTAAAGGGTGTGGCCCCACTATGAGTCTAGTAAAGGGTGTGTCCCCCCACTAGGAGTCTAGTAAAGGGTGTGGTCCCACTAGGAGTCTAGTAAAGGGTGTGGTCCCAATAGGAGTCCAGTAAAGGGTGTGTCCCCCCACTAGGAGTCTAGTAAAGGGTGTGTCCCCCCACTAGGAGTCTAGTAAAGGGTGTGTCCCCCCACTAGGAGTCTAGTAAAGGGTGTGGTCCCCCCACTAGGAGTCTAGTAAAGGGTGTGGTCCCACCACTAGGAGTCTAGTAAAGGGTGTGGTCCCACCACTAGGAGTCTAGTAAAGGATGTTGCCCCCCCACTAGGAGTCTAGTAAAGGGTGTGGCCCCACTAGGAGTCTAGTAAAGGGTGTGGTCCCAATAGGAGTCTAGTAAAGGGTGTGGTCCCAATAGGAGTCTAGTAAAGGGTGTGGTCCCACTAGGAGTCTAGTAAAGGGTGTGGTCCCACTAGGAGTCTAGTAAAGGGTGTGGTCCCACTAGGAGTCTAGTAAAGGGTGTGGTCCCACTAGGAGTCTAGTAAAGGGTGTGGTCCCACTAGGAGTCTAGTAAAGGGTGTGGTCCCACTAGGAGTCTAGTAAAGGGTGTGGCCCCACTAGGAGTCTAGTAAAGGGTGTGGCCCCACTAGGAGTCTAGTAAAGGGTGTGGTCCCACTAGGAGTCTAGTAAAGGGTGTGCCTCCCCCACTAGGAGTCTAGTAAAGGGTGTGTCCCCCCACTAGGAGTCTAGTAAAGGGTGTGGCCCCACTAGGAGTCTAGTAAAGGGTGTGGTCCCACTAGGAGTCTAGTAAAGGGTGTGCCTCCCCCACTAGGAGTCTAGTAAAGGGTGTGTCCCCCCACTAGGAGTCTAGTAAAGGGTGTGGTCCCACTAGGAGTCTAGTAAAGGGTGTGGTCCCACTAGGAGTCTAGTAAAGGGTGTGTCCCCCCACTAGGAGTCTAGTAAAGGGTGTGTGTGTGTCGTCCCCCCCCCCCCCCAATAGGAGTCTAGTAAAGGGTGTGGTCCCACTAGGAGTCTAGTAAAGGGTGTGGTCCCACTAGGAGTCTAGTAAAGGGTGTGGTCCCACTAGGAGTCTAGTAAAGGGTGTGGTCCCACTAGGAGTCTAGTAAAGGGTGTGGTCCCACTAGGAGTCTAGTAAAGGGTGTGCCCCCGCCCAATAGGAGTCTAGTAAAGGGTGTGGTCCCACTAGGAGTCTAGTAAAGGGTGTGTCCCCCCACTAGGAGTCTAGTAAAGGGTGTGGTCCCACTAGGAGTCTAGTAAATTGTGTGCCTCCCCCACTAGGAGTCTAGTAAAGGGTGTGTCCCCCCACTAGGATTCTAGTAAAGGGTGTGGTCCCACTAGGAGTCTAGTAAAGGGTGTGGTCCCACTAGGAGTCTAGTAAAGGGTGTGTCCCCCCACTAGGAGTCTAGTAAAGGGTGTGTCCCCCCCCCCCCCCCCCAATAGGAGTCTAGTAAAGGGTGTGGTCCCACTAGGAGTCTAGTAAAGGGTGTGGTCCCACTAGGATTCTAGTGAAGGGTGTGGTCCCACTAGGAGTCTAGTAAAGGGTGTGTCCCCCCACTAGGATTCTAGTAAAGGGTGTGCCTCCCCCCCACTAGGAGTCTAGTAAAGGGTGTGCCCCCCCCACTAGGAGTCTAGTAAAGGGTGTGGTCCCACTAGGAGTCTAGTAAAGGGTGTGTCCCCACTAGGAGTCTAGTAAAGGGTGTGGTCCCACTAGGAGTCTAGTAAAGGGTGTGGTCCCACTAGGAGTCTAGTAAAGGGTGTGGTCCCACTAGGAGTCTAGTAAAGGATGTGGTCCCACTAGGAGTCTAGTAAAGGGTGTGGTCCCACTAGGAGTCTAGTAAAGGGTGTGGTCCCACTAGGAGTCTAGTAAAGGGTGTGTCCCCCCCACTAGTAGTCTAGTAAAGGGTGTGTCCCCCCACTAGGAGTCTAGTAAAGGGTGTGTCCTCCACTATGAGTCTAGTAAAGGGTGTGGTCCCACTAGAAGTAGTGTACCATTAGCTTGCTCCTGAAAAGATGATAATGACAGACAGTGATGTGAGCCTTGTCTACCACAGACTACCACATCAGAGTTTACACTAGTCACTGTGTGTGTGTGTGTGTTTGTGTGTGTGTGTGCGTGCGTGCGTGCGCTCAGACCTCTTGTTCCCCTAGTGAATGAGTTAGTGAGGCAGCGTCCGTCCCTCCTGTCGTCCGTCCCAATAACATCTCCTGAAGTGTGCACTTGTTCACTTCCCTTCTCTGGTTTGAAAGGAGACGACTGGTATCAGAAACATAGTGGAAACTCCCACTAGCCCATTTGCCATTTAGATGTGTGGGAAGTAGTGAAGGAGTGTACACTTCGGGAGGGAAGGAGTATTTCTGCATGTGTTCTCTCTCCCTAAGACCAGTGACCGGTTGTGGCTCGCCCTCTTTGAAGTTAAAATCCTTTCATCTGTCCTGTGATCATAGTCTTAACTGACAGGTGTATAGGAGACACTGGTGAGAGCTCTTCAAAGGACCAACATGTCCGTCTACACAGTGGAGTCACCCATTCAGTGTGTGTGTGTGTGTGTGTGCCTGTGTGTGTGCCTGCCTTGGTGCTCGTGTGAACATGTCAACTTGATGTCAGAACAAACCTGTTATCTTGAAACATTGTCTGGTTGGGTGAACGAGATGTAGAGACTCAACACGACATAAGAAAAGGACTAACTGACTGACTGATTAAATAACTGACTGTCTGACTGTCTGATTAAATAACTGACTGACTGATTAAATAACTGACTGTCTGATTAAATAACTGACTGGCTGATTAAATAACTGACTGGCTGATTAAATAACTGACTGGCTGATTAAATAACTGGCTGACTGATTAAATAACTGACTGACTGATTAAATAACTGACTGGCTGATTAAATAACTGACTGGCTGATTACATAACTGACTGTCTGACTGACTGATTAAATAACTGGCTGTTTGACTGACTGATTAAATAACTGACTGGCTGGCTGATTAAATAACTGACTGACTGGCTGATTAAATAACTGACTGGCTGGCTGATTACATAACTGACTGGCTGATTAAATAACTGACTGGCTGGCTGATTACATAACTGACTGGCTGATTAAATAACTGACTGGCTGACTGATTACATAACTGACTGGCTGATTAAATAACTGACTGGCTGACTGATTACATAACTGACTGGCTGATTAACTGACTGGCTGGCTGATTACATAACTGACTGGCTGATTAAATAACTGACTGACTGTCTGACTGATTAAATGACTGACTGTCTGACTGACTAAATAACTGACTGTCTGATTAAATAACTGACTGGCTGACTGATTACATAACTGACTGGCTGATTAAATAACTGACTGGCTGGCTGATTACATAACTGGCTGACTGATTACATAACTGACTGGCTGATTAAATAACTGACTTACTGACTGATTTAAATAACTGACTCACTGATTGGCTGACTGACTGATTAAATAACTGACTCACTGATTGGCTGACTGGCTCACTGATTGGCTGACTGACTGATTAAATAACTGACTCACTGATTGGCTGACTGACTGATTAAATAACTGGCTCACTGATTGGCTGACTGACTGGCTGACTGACTGAAATCAAGATGACAAACGGTCTTATTTCCTTAATTTATTTCAAAATGTAGACACAAACCACAAGTGAATCCAGAAGGCATCAACAACATCAGAAGTGTTTGTTTGTCACAGACAGAAGGTTGAGAATGAACTCCGGCCGCGTTGTCCACAAGCTCACTGTAACTTTAACTTTTACAGGTCAAATACGCTTGAGCCACAACATTCGTAGCGTTTATCACAAATGCTTTCTCCGCAGACGGAATGCGTCTTCGATTGAATCCCAAACCCTGAGGGCTCTAGTCAGTCTGAAGCCGAAGCCTTACAGATTGCTCCATAGAAACGTGAAGATCATTTCCTGATTGAGCCAACATGTGCAGAATTTACCGGGAATGCAGTCTCAGCTAACGAACATAGCCTTTACATTTCAATCGCACTGTAAACGCTGAACTTCAGGGATATAGATTGAATTAGAGAGCCCTTAGACAGGAGAACAGCTAAGGCACAGCCCACCACCCCATCAGAGAAAGAGGGAGGGTGTGGGTGGCGAAGAGAGGAGGGGGAGGAAGAGAGAGGGGAGAGTGCAGAAAGGAAGACCCTAGGAGAGTAGAGCGATGTAGAGACTGTAGAGCAAAAACATTACTGAGAGAAAGAAAGAGAGGCTAACCAACGTTGAGCTGATGTCATGTCACCACTATCATAACGTCCAGACAACATAGTCACAATGTTATCATAACATCTTACAGGGCTCTTTAAAACAGTCACGTGACTTGTAGTACTGAGTCTGCGAACCCAAATGATTCCCTATACAGCACACTACTTTCAATCAGAGCCCTCCCTATACGTCCTGGTCAACAGTAGGGTACTATATAGGGAATAGGGCCCGCAGGGCCCTGGTCAACAGTAGTGTACTATATAGGGAATATGGAGCCATTGTAACTAATATAAAGCCCTTTTCTCCTTCCATTCTGTTAGACACTTTTCCATAACTTAATGTTATAAACTGTACTTTAAAAAACATATAACGTCACAAAATACATATTTATTTACATTTTTTGTATTTTTATTTTTTTAAATAATTCATACTAAAATAGCTATTATACATCATAAAAAAACATCTGTGGAATATTTTATTAAATACGTTTAATTTAAAGGTAGACTCAGCAATATGACGTACATGCAGAAAGTAAACGGCATAGCGGCTCAAACTTGAGAGTGTTGAAGCGTGATGCTCAACTTGTCCGCTGTTTTGGTCCCCTGGCTACCGGGCTGTGAACAGCGTGAAGCAAACCTGTGCACATGCGCAGATACTGTGTGTGACTGGTGTGAGAGAGAGAAGTGTTGCATCTCGCTCATCTCAATATCTGCGGGTGCTGCTCGTGGCGTCACGTCAGTTAGCTCAGCTCAGTCTACCTTTTAAAAATGTCTGCGACTGAAACTGTAAATAAAAGTTGAATTGTTCCCATGGACACGAGAGGTAACTAAGCAACAGTGTTTTTTCTGAGGTCAGTGTGGGTTTGAACCTGGGTCGACTGTGCGCTGCAAAACTGTGTTAGCCTGTTGAGCTAAAGCCCAAGCAAGGTTGCTCATCACACAAGAGCGTATTTCATTGAAGGTTAGCCATGTCGGTTGGTCCCAGCAGTGAAAGGCCTTTTAGGGTGTGTTGAAACCAGACAGCCTGGCCTGCTTGTTGGCCCCGCCCTGCGGAGAGGGTGCCTCAGGACCAGACGTCTCACTGGCTCAATGTTCTTTGGGGTTTTGCCAATCGTAGCCATGTATACTCTTGAGGTCAAAAGTGAGAAGGTCAAGGCTTTTTAAAGGTCATGTGACATCGCTGACTGTACATGTGTTAACTCTAGACCCAGTGATCCTGTCTATGTTACATCCAGACCCAGTGATCCTGTCTATAATGTTACATCCAGACCCAGTGATCCTGTCTATAATGTAACATTCAGACCCAGTGATCCTGTCTATAATGTTACATCCAGACCCAGTGATCCTGTCTATAATGTTACATCCAGACCCAGTGATCCTGTCTATAATGTTACACCCAGACCCAGTGATCCTGTCTATAATGTTACATCCAGACCCAGTGATCCTGTCTATAATGTTACATCCAGACCCAGTGATCCTGTCTATAATGTTACATCCAGACCCAGTGATCCTGTCTATGTTACATCCAGACCCAGTGATCCTGTCTATGTTACATCCAGACCCAGTGATCCTGTCTATAATGTTACATCCAGACCCAGTGATCCTGTCTATAATGTTACATCCAGACCCAGTGATCCTGTCTATAATGTTACATTCAGACCCAGTGATCCTGTCTATAATGTTACATCCAGACCCAGTGATCCTGTCTATGTTACATCCAGACCCAGTGATCCTGTCTATAATGTTACATCCAGACCCAGTGATCCTGTCTATAATGTTACATCCAGACCCAGTGATCCTGTCTATAATGTTACATTCAGACCCAGTGATCCTGTCTATAATGTTACATCCAGACCCAGTGATCCAGTCTATAATGTTACTGACTGTCTAACCGGCTACTGACTGTACAAGGTAGGACTCTGGTCAAGTAATGTACAATATAGGGAAAAGGGCCCGTAGTTTTCAGGTCAACAGTAGTGCACTATATATAGAATAGGATTCCATTTGTGATGTAGCCTGTGGGTGGCAGTAGACCACAGTCATAGGGTTGCATCTCAATAGTCTACAGAGGCTTCCTCGCCTCCTCTCCTCAAGCTCCTCTCCTCACTTATTTTCCTTAACCCTCCCGTGGTCCTGGGGTCAGGGTGACCCAGGTCCTGTGTGTGGAGGGCTCCCCTTTCTGTGCTCTGTGCTTGCGGGTCAGAGCGACCCAGACCCTGTGTTTCCAGGGCTCCCGCTCTGCGCTGGGGAGTCAGAGCGACCGTGCCAGCCACTGGCGAGGCGTGTGCCATTGAGTGTAGTAGAGAGTCTGCGAGTGTGGCGAGGCTGTGCCTGGCTCCCCGCTCTGCGCTCTTGGGTCAGAGGGACCCAGCCAGCCACTACACAGGTCCGGACATGCCCCGCTGTGTGCTAGAGAGCAGCCAAGTGTTATAGTTGTGCTCTGCTCTCTGCGCTCGTGGGTCAGAGAGACCCAGGCCCTGTGTTTCCAGGGCTCGCGCTCTGTGCTCTGTAGAGTGTCTGCGAGTGTGGCGAGGTTGTGCCCGGCTCCCCCCGCTCTGCGCCCTGCGCTCGTGGGTCAGAGCGACCCAGCCAGCCGCTACACAGGTCCATACGTGCTTCGCTGTGTGCTAGAGAGCAGCCGAGTGGTGGGGTGGGTCAACTGCACACGGCTACACACAAGCGCGCAAGCGAGCCTCATGCATTTTCGGGTCTCGGTCTCCCGCATAAGCCGGCCGGCCGGCCCTACGTAGAGAGGATACTAATATTGTCAGCGGCACCCACCCACACACACAAAGTGACCGGCTCCCCACCCGTGCCAAGTGCGCTCTTCCCCACCGTTCAGCGGACCCGATCAGTGGAGCCCGAGCGGCCATGGCTGTGCGTTTTACGGCCGCGCAGGTTCTAGAACAGATCTTGTCCAGCGTGGACCAAGAAGACTCAGATTGCCAGGAGGAGGAGGAAGAGGTTTCGGAAGACGAAGACGGGGAGTAATACAACCCCGAGCGCCGCGAGGTCGACGATGCTTCTTCTCCCTCTTCTGAGGAAGAGCCCGAGGAAGCGCCCGAGGAAGCACCCGAGGACCGACGCGAGGAAGAGATCTCCTCGGCCCCGGACCAACGGGAGACGCCGTTGCTGTCGAAAAATGGCAAAATCAAGTGGTCCCCCGTGGCCTACGGCCACCACCGCGGGGCCCTCGCGATCTGCCACGCCGGGCCGGACCAGACTTCGGGCCCCACGGCCTATGCCGCGACATCGAGTCCACCTTCCACCTTTTTGTCACACCGGCGATAGAAAGGATAATTGTGGAAATGACGAACCTGCACGGGGCCAGAAAATACGGCGACGGCTGGCGACCCATGGACGCCACGGACCTGCGCGCCTACGTAGGGCTGCTGATCCTAGCGGGCGTCTACAGGTCCCGAGGCGAGGCCGCGGCAAGCCTGTGGGACGCCGAGAGCGGCAGGACCGTGTTCCGAGCCACCATGCCGCTCAAGGTCTTTCACAGGTACTCGAGGCTGCTGCGATTCGACGACCGCCAGTCGAGACCCGCCAGACTCGCCATGGACAAACTCGCAGCCATACGGGAGGTCTGGGACCTGTGGGAGGCGCGGCTGCCGGCCCTCTACAACCCGGGGCCCGACGTGACGGTGGACGAGCAACTTTCCAAAAGGCCGCTGTCCTTTCCGTCAGTACATCCCCAGCAAGCCGGCGAAATAAGGCATCAAGTCGTGGGTGGCCTGCGATGCCAAGTCCAGCTACGCTTGGAAGATGCAAGTGTACACCAGCAAGGCGGCCAGCGGAGGCCCCGAGAAGAACCAGGGGATGCGCGTTGTCCTCGATCTGACAACGGGGCTGAGCGGTCGCAACGTCACCTGCGACAACTTCTTCACCTCCTACGAACTGGGCCAGCGGCTCCTCGAGAGGAACCTCACCATGGTGGGCACGGTGAGAAAGAACAAGGCCGAGCTCCCGCCCGCGCTGCTCGAGCCCAGGGGCAGACAGGTCCTGTCCTCCAGGTTTCACGCCCACCGCCACTCTGGTGTCCTACCTGGCAAAGAGAAACAAGAACGTGCTACTTTTGAGCACGCTGCACACAGAGGGCCACATTAGCGATCGCTGCGACAGGAAACCGGCCCTCATCCTAGACTACAACTGCAACAAGGGCGGCGTGGACAACCTAGACAAGGTGGTCGGGACCTACAGCTGCAGACGGATGACTGCCCGCTGGCCCCTGCTCGTCTTCCACAACATCCTCGACGTGTCCTCCTACAACGCCTTTGTCATATGGCGAGAGATCAAGCCTGACTGGATGCCTCGCAAGCGGAACAAGAGGAGGGTGTTCCTGGAGCAGCTGGGAAAGGCACTTGTGAAGCCGCTGATCCAAAGAAGGCAGCATCTCCCCCTCACTGAAGAGGCGTCAGCACTTGTCAAAGTCCTACAGAGTGCTACGGCGGCTCGTGATCAACAGCGCGAGGGGCCCGCCGCTGCCCCACTCGCTGCCCCCGCCACCGGGGCAAGTAAGAGGAAGAGGTGTCAGCTCTGCCCACCCAAGAAGAAGGACTCCAAGACGGTGTGCTGCAGGTAGTTTTGCGAACCGATGCTAACTAGCGTTACCCATAGACTTCCAGTCGTTGCGCTATCTGCTAGCATGCTAGCAGGTCTCATTGCCAACGTAGCCCTGTTTTTAAGCTCCTTTCCCGGAGGAAGCAAGAGGAGAGGGGAAGACGAGCCTCTTTAGAGTATTGAGATGGAGCCCCGAACAGAACAACATGTCTGATGCCATGACAACAGGGGGTTGAGGGTCTTTGGAAATCAAGACAGCAGGTTCTCTGCCCCCCCCCCCTCAGCATGATCGCCTCCAAAACAGCACCCTATTCCCTACATAGTGCACTACTTTTGACCAGCGTCCATAGACCGTATGTAGGGAATAGGATGCCGAATGTAAACATCAGTCATTGACAACAACAAAAAAACTGTTTCATTAATATAAACTTGAATAAATAGTTAACTTAGAATTGTCCTCTGTCACATGTAAAGCACATGAAGAGTAGAGAGTTCTACAGGATAAACAGGGAGATGAATACCATCCCTGGCTACTGTACATGCCAATTATCTCTCCTTCCTCCCCGTGTCTTCACTTCCTGTCACTGGTTGAAAAGGAAATGACTGGTATCAGAAACATGGTGGAAACTCCCACTACGGCTCTCCCAATCCAATGCTTTTAGATTTGTGGGAAGTAGTGAACGAGTGTACACTTCAGGAGAAAGGAGATGTTATCGTGATGCACCCCCTTTGTGATCCAGCAGAGCTGAGGTCTGGTCTCTCTCACACGATAACCTGCAGAGATACAGACATGGCACAGAAGAAAACCCACACACGCTCGCTCGCACACACACACACACATTCACACACACACACTTAGTCCAAATGAGTTCAGTAGGGGCTCAGAGGAGAATAAATGAGAATATGGAGGTATTTTCACTCCTCTCTCCTGGTCTTCCTCTCCTTTTAGTCCTCTCCTTCCTTTCAGAGAACGGTGTCGTGTTCCTCCATCTCCTTTCAGAGAACGGTGTCGTGTTCCTCCATCTCCTTTCAGAGAACGGTGTCGTGTTCCTCCATCTCCTTTCAGAGAACGGTGTCGTGTTCCTCCATCTCCTTTCAGAGAACGGTGTCGTGTTCCTCCATCTCCTTTCAGAGAACGGTGTCGTGTTCCTCCATCTCCTTTCAGAGAACGGTGTCGTGTTCCTCCATCTCCTTTCAGAGAACGGTGTCGTGTTCCTCCATCTCCTTTCAGAGAACGGTGTCGTGTCCCTCCATCTCCTTTCAGAGAACGGTGTCGTGTTCCTCCATCTCCTTTCAGAGAACGGTGTCGTGTTCCTCCATCTCCTTTCAGAGAACGGTGTCGTGTTCCTCCATCTCCTTTCAGAGAACGGTGTCGTGTTCCTCCATCTCCTTTCAGAGAACGGTGTCGTGTTCCTCCATCTCCTTTCAGAGAACGGTGTCGTGTTCCTCCATCTCCTTTCAGAGAACGGTGTCGTGTTCCTCCTTCTTCTTTCAGAGAACGGTGTCGTGTTCCTCCATCTCCTTTCAGAGAACGGTGTCGTGTTCCTCCATCTCCTTTCAGAGAACGGTGTCGTGTTCTTCCATCCTCTTCTCCAGGCATGAGTATTTGTCCCAAATGGCACCCTACTCCCTTTAGGGCTTTGGTCTAAAGTAGTGCACTATATAGGGAAAAGGGTGCCACACAACAATCAATAAATAAATCAAATTCAACTAATCAGTCAGTTTAGCCTCCGAGACAGAAGGTGGCGCCACCTGATGCTGAAGAGGATGACTCTGCTCCTGATCTAATTTCTTCTTGGTTTCAGTCCACAGCTTTTTCTTCTAACCCTTCTTTCCTACCTGGCTCCTGAGTTACGCCATGGTTGGTGTTGACGCCGTTCGTACAGTAATCCAATGCCCATGGTTGGTGTTGACGCCGTTCGTACAGTAATCCAATGCCCATGGTTGGTGTTGACGCCGTTCGTACAGTAATCCAATGCCCATGGTTGGTGTTGACGCCGTTCGTACAGTAATCCAATGCCCATGGTTGGTGTTGACGCCGTTCGTACAGTAATCCAATGCCCATGGTTGGTGTTGACGCCGTTCGTACAGTAATCCAATGCCCATGGTTGGTGTTGACGCCGTTCGTACAGTAATCCAATGCCCATGGTTGGTGTTGACGCCGTTCGTACAGTAATCCAATGCCCATGGTTGGTGTTGACGCCGTTCGTACAGTAATCCAATGCCCATGGTTGGTGTTGACGCCGTTCGTACAGTAATCCAATGCCCATGGTTGGTGTTGACGCCGTTCGTACAGTAATCCAATGCCCATGGTTGGTGTTGACGCCGTTCGTACAGTAATCCAATGCATTCAATCTCCTCCCTTTCCTGTGTCCCAAATGACACCATGTTCTCTATATAGTGCACTACTTCTGATCAGAGCCCTATGGTAGTGCACTATACACTGAGCGTACAAAACATTTAAGAACACCTTCCTAATATTGCCCTCAGAACAGCCTCAATTTGTCTGGGCGTTGACTCTTCAAGGTGTTGAAAGCATTCCACAGGGATGCTGGCCCATGTTGACTCTACAAGGTGTTGAAAGCGTTCCACAGGGATGCTGGCCCATGTTGACTCTACAAGGTGTTGAAAGTGTTCCACAGGGATGCTGGCCCATGTTGACTCTACAAGGTGTTGAAAGCGTTCCACAGGGATGCTGGCCCATGTTGACTCTACAAGGTGTTGAAAGCGTTCCACAGGGATGCTGGTCCATGTTGACTCCAATGCTTCCCACAGTTGTGTCCAGTTGGCTGGATGTCCTTTGGGTGGTGGACCATTCTTGATACACACAGGAAACTGTTGAGTGTGAAAAACCCAGCAGCGTTGCAGTTCTTGACACAAACTGATGTGTCTGGCACCTACTACCCTGTTCAAAGGTACTTCAATATGTTGTCTCACCCTCTGAATGGCAACACATACACAATCCATGTCTCAGTTGTCTCAAGGCTTAAAAATCATTCTTTACCCAGGTCTCCTCCTCTTCATCTACACTGATTGAAGTGGATTTAACAAGTGACATCAATAAGGGATCATAGCTTTCACCTGGATTCACCTGGTCAGTCATGGATACAACAGGTGTTCTTAATGTTTTGTCCACTCAGTATACAGGAAATGGAGGAGCAATTTAGAACGCATCAGACCACCTCACCACACTAAAACGTTTCCCGTCAGTTCATCCTCCAAGCCATTGGTTGGCTGTAGCAGTAGCCGTGGCGACGGTGCTACCTAATCCGTCCGTTCCCTCTGGGGGGACCCAGATCAGACTTCGGGTCGGGACTGAGCGCGCTCCATCCCGTCTCCCGACACCGCTGCATAACGGGACAGGAGCTAGGACCCTGAGAACACACGTCCGCTGCAGACCACACCCCTGCCAGGAGATGGTCCACCCAGCTCTGGAGCTCCGCCCCTGTCAGTGATGCTTTAAACTCCGCCTCCTCCACCTGTCCCAGGTGCACTGGGAGGTTGAGGATGGGGTTGAGGCCGTGGAAACTCTGATCCATGTAGGAGTTACGGACCGGCCCGCTGTGGAGCTTCACTGTGTCTTCTAGAGAGAGAGGGAGGAGGGGTGGGGGGGAAGGAAGGAAGGAAGGAAAGGAAGGAAGGAGAGGAAGGAAGGAGAGGAAGGAAGGAAGGAAGGAAGGAAGGGAGAGGAGAGGGGAGGGGAGGGGAGGAGAGGAAGGAAGGAAGGAAGGAAGGAAGGAGAGGAAGGAAGGAGAGGAAGGAAGGAAGGGAGAGGAGAGGAGAGGAGAGGAGAGGAGAGGAGAGGAGAGGAGAGGAGAGGAGAGGAGAGGAATTATTTAAATTCCATGTAGGTGTTACAGGATAGGCTGTGAATGTGTGTGTGTGGTTTGGTGTGTGTTAGTGTGTGTGTGTGTGTGTGGTTTGGTGTGTGTTAGTGTGTTCCAGGTGATGTATATCGAGGTGTCCAGGTTCTAGTCCTCAGTCCAGTGACAGTGTTTGTGTGTGTGTGTGTTTACCCTGGCGTATAGGCTGCTGGCCGTGGTGCTCCAGAGGTGAAACCACAAAGCTGGTGGAGGCCAGCAGGTTCCAGTGATGCAACACACGCAGCGTCCACACGCCGGGTCGTAACGGCACGGTTAACGGGGGCCGGTAGTGTGTGTACTCTGTCCCGCCGTCCACCAGGATGTCGTACGTGGCGGCTATGACGTTGGTGGGGTCCACCCAGACGACGGTTACCGTGACGTTCTGTCCCCGGCCCCAGCGTTGCATGGCAACCGGCTCCTCCGTGGGGCCCAGGAGGCTTCCGAAGTTCCTGAAGATTCTCTCTTTGGCGTCCCAGTCTGTACCCACCTGAGGGGAGGAGAGGGAGGACAGAGAAAGAGATATTGAGAGAGATCAAGAAACAGAGGGTTGATTTGAATGAAAACAGAGATACTGTAGAGAGAGAGAGAGAGAGAGAATCGTGTGAAGGATTTCCAGCAGGATAACCAGGTAGAGTCTAAGTCCCCTGAATGGTAGCCTGTAAACTACTTGATTTTTTTTAACGACTTCCCTGTTAATTAACAAATGGTAATTAAATGAGTGTTCCAGCGACAGCGTGACAGGACACATCCAGTACCACATGTCATCCCCAGGGGGCAGCAGCAACCTGCAGCAATCTGACAATAAAGACACTGAACAAATAGTGACTCAGAGCCTGTTTCAGTGGGGACAGAACCACCATATCTCTCTCTCTCAATCTCTCTCTCTCTCCCAGGTACCAAAGCCTGTTTCAGTGGGGACAGAACCACCATCTCTCTCTCTCTCTCCCAGGTACCAGGGATCAGGGATAGGTTACATTTAAAGTGTATGTGTGCGGGTGTGTGTGCATGTCTCACCTCTGCAAACTGTAGTCTGTTGAGTGTGTTGGTTGCCGGGGCCAGGGTGAAGTGGTTGCTACGGGAGACCCAAGTCTCTAGGGTCTCTAGCTGGCTGGTTGCTAGGTTACTAGCATGTTGACGAACCAGGTAGCCTTGGAACACGTCTGACAGGAAGTACAAATGGACAGACACCGGGTGGCCCCTGGGGATATACCTGGGAAAACCCAAATATACACATACACAGTACAATTACACACAAATACACACATACACAGTACAATTACACACAAATACACACATACACAGTACAATTACACACAAATACACACCCAAATATCCACAGCCATCTACGGAAATGTCACTTCGCCCCCACCTACATGTACAAATTACCTCAACTAACCTGTGGGGTACACTGACTCAGTACCGGTACCCCCTGTATATAACCTCCACACTGACTCAGTACCGGTACCCCCCTGTATATAACCTCCACACTGACTCAGTACCGGTACCCCCTGTATATAGCCTCCACACTGACTCAGTACTGGTACCCCCTGTATATAACCTCCACATTGACTCTGTACCGGTACCCCCTGTATATAACCTCCATACTGACTCAGTACCGGTACCCCCTGTATATAACCTCCACACTGACTCAGTACCGGTACCCCATGTATATAACCTCTACACTGACTCAGTACCGGTACCCTCTGTATAAAGCCTCCACACTGACTCAGTACCGGTATCCCCTGTATATAACCTCCACACTGACTCAGTACCGGTACCCCCTGTATATAGCCTCCACACTGACTCAGTACCGGTATCCCCTGTATATAACCTCCACACTGACTCAGTACCGGTACCCCCTGTATATAGCCTCCACACTGACTCAGTACCGGTACCCCCTGTATATAACCTCCACACTGACTCAGTACCGGTGCCCCCTGTATATAACCTCCACACTGACTCAGTACCAGTGCCCCCTGTATATAGCCTCCACACTGACTCAGTACCGGTACCCCCTGTATATAGCCTCCACACTGACTCAGTACCGGTGCCCCCTGTATATAGCCTCCACACTGACTCAGTACCGGTACCCCCTGTATATAGCCTCCACACTGACTCAGTACCAGTGCCCCCTGTATATAGCCTCCACACTGACTCAGTACCGGTACCCCCTGTATATAACCTCCACACTGACTCAGTACCGGTGCCCCTTGTATATAGCCTCCACACTGACTCAGTACTGGTACCTCCTGTATATAACCTCCACACTGACTCAGTACCGGTACCCCCTGTATATAACCTCCACACTGACTCGGTACCGGTACCCCTGTATATAACCTCCACACTGACTCAGTACCGGTACCCCCTGTATATAGCCTCCACACTGACTCAGTACCGGTACCCCCTGTATATAACCTCCACACTGACTCAGTACCGGTGCCCCTTGTATATAGCCTCCACACTGACTCAGTACTGGTACCTCCTGTATATAACCTCCACACTGACTCAGTACCGGTACCCCCTGTATATAACCTCCACACTGACTCAGTACCGGTGCCCCCTTCGTTGAACTGCACTCTTGGTTAAGGGCTTGTCAGTAAGCATTTCACTGTGAGGTCTACACTGTTGGTTAAGGGCTTGTCAGTAAGCATTTCACTGTAAGGTCTACACTGTTGGTTAAGGGCTTGTCAGTAAGCATTTCACTGTAAGGTCTACACTGTTGGTTAAGGGCTTGTCAGTAAGCATTTCACTGTGAGGTCTACACTGTTGGTTAAGGGCTTGTCAGTAAGCATTTCACTGTGAGGTCTACACTGTTGGTTAAGGGCTTGTCAGTAAGCATTTCACTGTGTGGTCTACACTGTTGGTTAATGGCTTGTCAGTAAGCATTTCACTGTAAGGTCTACACTGTTGGTTAAGGGCTTGTCAGTAAGCATTTCACTGTAAGGTCTACACTGTTGGTTAAGGGCTTGTCAGTAAAGCATTTCACTGTAAGGTCTACACTGTTGGTTAAGGGCTTGTCAGTAAAGCATTTCACTGTGAGGTCTACACTGTTGGTTAAGGGCTTGTCAGTAAGCATTTCACTGTAAGGTCTACACTGTTGGTTAAGGGCTTGTCAGTAAAGCATTTCACTGTAAGGTCTACACTGTTGGTTAAGGGCTTGTCAGTAAAGCATTTCACTGTAAGGTCTACACTACACTACACTATTCGGCGCATGTGACAAATAAAGTTTGATTTGATTTGATTAGAAATGTCCACAGACACAGCCATACCCACTCGATGGTACTCAAACACACGTCAGAACAAACTGGGCTTCAGTCACAGGAGCTGGTGAGGAACAGAGAGATCACTCTACTCTCAACCCCCCCCCCCCACACACACATCTTGTCCCCCCACTTCTGATACACACCCAACCAGCAACAAGTGTCTCCTTGTGCTTGTGTACACACTCCACCCCATAACCTGCACACACACACACCGTCCTCTCCCCCCCTGACTTACATGGCTGGAAAAAGCCAGTCTGAGAGACTGAGGCCTGTTTGTCTAAATGTAACAAGTTATTCTCCATATTTGATTTGGAACTCTTGCAACATACACACACACACACACACACACACACACACACACACACACACACACACACACACACACACACACACACACACACACACACACACACACACCTATGCAGACAGACAGACACAGACAGACAGACAGACAGACAGAAAGGAAGGCAGACAGACTCTGCTAGATAAAACCTAGCTCCTATGCTGGTAATGATGAGATCTGGTCTCTGCTAGATAAAACCTAGCTCCTAGCCTGGTAAAGGTGAGATCTGGTCTCCTCTGCTAGATAAAACCTAGCTCCTAGCCTGGTAAAGGTGAGATCTGGTCTCCTCTGCTAGATAAAACCTAGCTCCTAGCCTGGTAATGATGAGATCTGGTCTCCTCCGCTAGATAAAACCTAGCTCCTAGCCTGGTAATGATGAGATCTGGTCTCTGCTAGTTAAAACCTAGCTCCTAGCCTGGTAATGATGAGATCTGGTCTCCTCCGCTAGATAAAACCTAGCTCCTAGCCTGGTAATGATGAGATCTGGTCTCCTCCGCTAGATAAAACCTAGCTCCTAGCCTGGTAATGATGAGATCTGGTCTCTGCTAGATAACACCTAGCTCCTAGCCTGGTAATGGTGAGATCTGGTCTCTGCTAGTTATTCACTGACGTACACACACACACACACACACACACATCCGCACCTTCCGTACTGACCTGCAGCTGTTGTTGTCAGGGTGGCCCTGCAGTGACGTGGCGGCCCGTGATAGGCCCATGCGTGTGAAGGCGTGGTAGTGAGTGAGCTGGCTGTCTGATAGGCTGGCAACGCTGTCCGTCTCATCGTACACATTCTCCCAGTACGACTGGAGCCCTGGGGTCTCCTGGAGGAGATGAATCAGTGTTATAGTAGAACCCTGGGGTCTCCTGGAGGAGCAGTGTATTAGTAGAACCCTGGGGACTCCTGGAGGAGCAGTGTTATAGTAGAACCCGGGGGACTCCTGGAGGAGAGGAATCAGTGTTATAGTAGAACCCTGGGGTCTCCTGGAGGAGAGGAATCAGTGTTATAGTAGAACCCTGGGGTCTCCTGGAGGAGAGGAATCAGTGTTATAGTAGAACCCTGGGGACTCCTGGAGGAGAGGAATCAGTGTTATAGTAGAACCCTGGGGTCTCCTGGAGGAGAGGAATTAGTGTTATAGTAGAACCCTGGGGTCTCCTGGAGGACCAGTGTTATAGTAGAACCCTGGGGTCTCCTGGAGGAGAGGAATCAGTGTTATAGTAGAACCCTGGGGACTCTTGGAGGAGAGGAATCAGTGTTATAGTAGAACCCTAGGGTCTCCTGGAGGAGAGGAATCAGTGTTATAGTAGAACCCTGGGGACTCCTGGAGGAGAGGAATCAGTGTTATAGTAGAACCCTGGGGTCTCCTGGAGGAGAGGAATTAGTGTTATAGTAGAACCCTGGGGTCTCCTGGAGGACCAGTGTTATAGTAGAACCCTGGGGTCTCCTGGAGGAGAGGAATCAGTGTTATAGTAGAACCCTGGGGTCTCCTGGAGGAGAGGAATCAGTGTTATAGTAGAACCCTGGGGTCTCCTGGAGGAGAGGAATTAGTGTTATAGTAGAACCCTGGGGTCTCCTGGAGGACCAGTGTTATAGTAGAACCCTGGGGTCTCCTGGAGGAGAGGAATCAGTGTTATAGTAGAACCCTAGGGTCTCCTGGAGGAGAGGGATCAGTGTTATAGTAGAACCCTGGGGTCTCCTGGAGGAGAGGGATCAGTGTTATAGTAGAACCCTGGGGTCTCCTGGAGTAGAGGGATCAGTGTTATAGTAGAACCCTGGGGTCTCCAGAGAGAGAGGGATCAGTGTGTGTGTACTCTGTGTGTGTGTGTGTGTGTGTGTGTGTGTACTCTGTGTGTTTGTGTGTACTCTGTGGTACTCTGTACGTGTGTGTGTGTGTGTGTGTGTGTGTGTGTGTGTGTGTGTGTGTGTGTGTGTGTGTGTACGCTGTGTGTGTGTATGTTGTTTGTGTACTCTGTGTGTGTGTACGCTGTGTGTATGTGTACGGTGTGTGTATGTACTGTGTGTACGTTGTGTGTCTGTGTGTGTATGTTGTGTGTCTGTGTGTGTATGTTGTGTGTGTGTGTGTGTGTATGTTGTGTGTGTGTGTGTGTGTATGTTGTGTGTACTCTGTGTGTTCCACCCACCTGTGGATAAGGGCCAAACAGGAAGCTGTCCAGTTGGGTAACAATCTCCTGGTTCACGCTAGCCTCAAATTTACGGGCGAAAAACGTAGGCCTGGACGTTTGCTGTGGGGGAAGGAGGGAGAGAGAGGGAGAGAGAGGGAGAGGGAGAGAGAGGGAGAGAGAGAGAACGAAAGAGATAGAAGGGGAAAGAGGGACAGAGGGATGGCAGAGTGAAAGGGGAGAGAGGATGGAGGAGGAAGAGAGTATATGTTTATCGATGTGTATGTGGTACTGTCTGATGTGGGGGGTACAGATGGGCACGGGTTGATGATGTCACAATGTCATAACTAGGGCGTATCTGCCATAGATACATACAGTTGAAGTCGGAAGTTGACATACACCTTAGCCAAATACATTTAAACTCAGTTTTTCACAATTCCTGACATTTAATCATAGTAAAAAATTCCCTGCCTTAGGTCAGTTAGGATCACCACTTTATGTTAAGAATGTGAAATGTCAGAATAATAATAGAGAGAATTATTTATTTCAGCTTTTATTTATTTCATCACATTCCCAGTGGGTTAGAAGTTTACATACACTCAATTAGCATTTGGTAGCATTGCCTTTAAATTGTTTAACTTGTGTCAAATGTTTCGGGTAGCCTTCCACAAGCTTCCCACAATAAGTTGGGTGAATTTTGGCCCATTCCTCCTGACAGAGCTGGTGTAACTGGGTCAGGTTTGTAAGGCCTCCTTGCTCGCACACGCTTTTTCAGTTCTGCCCACAAATGTTCTATAGGATTGAGGTTAGGGCTTGGTGATGGCCACTTCAATACCTTGACTTTGTTGTCCTTAGGGCGTTTTGCCACAACTTTGGAAGTATGCTTGGGGTCATTGTCCATTTGGAAGATCCATTTGCCACCAAGCTTTAACTTCCTGACTGATGTCTTGAGTTGTTGCTTCAATATATCCACATAATTTTCCTACCTCATGATGCCATCTAGTTTGTGAAGTGCACCAGTCCCTCCTGCAGCAAAGCACCCCCACAACATGATGCTGCCACCCCCGTGCTTCACGATTGGGATGGTGTTCTTCGGCTTGCAAGCCTCCCCCTTACCCTCCAAACATAACGGTGGTCATTATAGCCAAACAGTTATATTTTTGTTTCATCAGACCAGAGGACATTTCTCCAAAAAGTATGGTCTTTGTCCCCATGTGCAGTTGCAAACCATAGTCTGGCTTTTTTATGGTGGTTTTGGAGCAGTGGCTTCTTCCTTGCTGAGTGGCCTTTCAGGTTATGTCGATATAGGACTCGTTTTACTGTGGATATAGATACTTTTTTACCTGTTTCCTCCAGCATCTTCACAAGGACCTTTGCTGTTGTTCTGGGATTGATTTGCACTTTTCGCACCAAAGTACATTCATCTCTAGGAGACAGAATGCGTCTCCTTCCTGAGCGGTATGACGGCTGCGTGGTCCCATGGTGTTTATACTTGCGTACTATTGTTTGTACAGATGAGCGTGGTACCTTCAGGCATTTGAAAATTGCTCCCAAGGATGAACCAGACTTGTGGAGGTCAACAATGTTTTTTCTGAGGTCTTGGCTGATTTATTTAGATTTTTCCATGATGTCAAGCAAAGAGGCACTGAGTTTGAAGGTAGGCCTTGAAATACATCCACAGGTACACCTCCAACTGACTCAAATGATGTCAATTAGCCTATCAGAAGCTTCTAAAGCCATGACATAATTTTCTGGAATTTTCCAAGCTGTTTAAAGGCACAGTCAACTTAGTGTATGTAAACTTCTGACCCACTGGAATTGTGATACAGTGAATGATAAGTGAAATAATCTGTCTGTAAACAATTGTTGAAAAAATGACTTGTGTCATGCACAAAGTAGATGTCCTAACCGACTTGCCACAACTATAGTTTGTTAACATGAAATTTGTGGAGTGGTTGAAAAAACGAGTTTTAATGACTCCAACCTAAGTGTATGTAAACTTCCGACTTCAACTGTAGATCATGAATCACTGTCAAATATCTGTCAGCTACTACTACCACTACTACTACTAATACTAATGAATGTTACTGTTACTACTAATACTACCACTATTACTACTACTACTACTACTACTACTACTACTGCTACTACTACTACTAATACTACCACTATTACTACTACTACTACTAATGTTACTGTTACTACTATTGCTACTACTACTACTACTACTACCACTATTACTACTACTACTACTACTACTACTACTACTACCACTATTACTACTACTACCACTAATGTTACTGTTACTACTATTGCTACTACTACTAATACTACCACTAATACTACTACTACTACTACTAATACTAATGTTACTGTTACTACAACGAATACTAATGTTACTACTACTACTACTACTACTACTACCACTATTACTACTACTACTACTACTGCTACTACTACTACTACTACTACCACTATTACTACTACTACCACTAATGTTACTGTTACCACTATTACTACTACTACTACTACTAATACTAATGTTACTGTTACTACGACAAATACTAATGTTACTACTACTACTACTACTACTACCACTATTACTACTACTACTACTACTACTACTACTACTACTACTACTACTACTACTACTACTGCTACTACTACTACTAATGTTACTGTTACTACTACGAATACTACTGTTACTGTTACTACTACTACTACTACTACTACTACTACTACTACTACTACTACTATTACTAATACTACTACTACCACCACCACCACTACTACTACTACTACTACTACTACTACTACTACTACCACTATTACTAATACTACTACTACTACTACCACAACTAATACTATTACTAATACTAATGTTACTGTTACTACTACGAATACTACTGTTAATGTTACTACTACTACTACTACCACCACTACTACTACTACTACTACTACTGCTACTACTACTACTACCACTATTACTACTACTACCACTAATGTTACTGTTACTACTATTGCTACTACTACTAATACTACCACTAATACTACTACCACTACTAATACTAATGTTACTGTTACTACGATGAATACTAATGTTACTACTACTACTACTACTACCACTACTACTACTACTACCACTATTACTAATACTACTACTACTACTACCACAACTAATACTATTACTACTACTAATACTAATGTTACTGTTACTACTACGAATACTACTGTTAATGTTACTACTACTATTACTACCACTACTACTACTACTACTACTACTACTACCACTACTACTACTACCACTACTACTATTACTACTACTACTACTACCACCACTACTACTACTACTACCACTACTCCTGACATTACTACTGTTACTGTTACTACTACTACTACTGCTATCATTTAACAGTGAACACAGTGGACTTGATACATTACAGTACATCATGGTAGATCAGGTTACATAAAGCAAATAATTATAGGGACATTTTCATAGTAAATTGTGTAAAGTGCAAAGTGCAAACATTACCAAGAACCTTGAATATCGTGGTGGTTTGAGATCTCCACTGAGTGTGAGGTAACGTTTGCTAATGCTCAATCACCTCAGCAGCTGACTGTCTCTCCGACTGACTGACCGGCTCCCTCCGAGACCTTTCATTTTTTCACTTTACTCATTTAGCAAGACACTCTTATCCAGAGAGACTTACTGGAGCAATTAAGGGTTGAATGCCTTGCTCAAGGGCACATCGACAGATTGTTCACTTCGTCGGCTCGAGAATTTGAACCAGCGGTTACTGGCCCAACGATCTTAACGGCTAGGCTACCAGCTACCCACAATGCTTCCTTCCTCCATCAATGCTTCCTTCAGTCAGGATGGAAGCTTCCTCCATCAATGCTTCCTTCAGTCAGGATGGGAGCTTCCTCCATCAATACTTCCTTCAGTCAGGATGGAAGCTTCCTCCATCAATACTTCCTTCAGTCAGGATGGAAGCTTCCTCCATCAATACTTCCTTCAGTCAGCATGGGAGCTTCCTCCATCAATACTTCCTTCAGTCAGGATGGAAGCTTCCTCCATCAATACTTCCTTCAGTCAGGATGGGAGCTTCCTCCATCAATACTTCCTTCAGTCAGGATGGGAGCTTCCTCCATCAATACTTCCTTCAGTCAGGATGGAAGCTTCCTCCATCAATACTTCCTCCATCAATACTTCCATCAGTCAGGATGGGAGCTTCCTCCATCAATACTTCCTCTATCTATACTTCCTTCAGTCAGGATGGGAGCTTCCTCCATCAATACTTCTTCCATCCATACTTCCTTCAGTCAGGATGGAAGCTTCCTCCATCAATACTTCCTTCAGTCAGGATGGATTTAAGTTTTTAGCTGCCAAGTATGGCCTACATGTAATTATAATAAAAATAAACCACTAGTAAAAAACAGTTTACCTAAACCTGGCTAGCACTGTGAATCTCACTAATAACTCACTGTATATCTGATGTGGAGGACGTGGGTGGAAGGACCACAACAAACCTTCTTTCCATAATGTTTATTATACACAAACATACACGTTTGAGGACTGACTAGGTCCAGAACAAGCTGGGTTCTATTCCGGGGCCATGCATCACATCAAAAGAAACCAAAATGTCAATTACATAGAACATCATTGTGGTGCTGACTGGTGATTGGCCCACACTACTGCCAATCACGCTGCCAATCACTGTAGGCAGAACATAAAATCAACAGAATACAGGATCAACTACCACACTGGAGACAGATTCTCTCTCTCTCTCTCTCTATGTGCACGTGAACCTGTGGCACAGTCTGGCGTGGCTGCACTCAGCTGGGGGAGGTTCAGAGTTAAAGACGACCTCACTGTCCAGGAAACTCTATCGAATGAAAACCCTCAGAACCCCTGTGTGTGTGTGCGAGTGTGTGTGTGCTTCCCTTCGGTCAGGGCTACATAAGACCTCTCTACAGTCCAACAACCCCAACATTATTATAATAACAACTCTGCCAATCACACACCACCAGCTACAAGGCACTACAGAAACCACCGCTCACACACTGACCCAGAACTGCTGATTCAGAATCAGTTTCCTCTGGCCAAGTCATCAGCAATATCATCAGGAATTCAACCACCGCTGGCCCTGGAACAGTTGTTAGATGAATAAAGTAACCACAGGCTGTAAGTACAGACAGGAGCACTTAGTTGTGAACGTTAAGCTATTCTTGTCCATTTGCTGTGCCACAGTGAGACCTAGCCAGCTGTCTCATTGCTATTCTGGTTCATAGAAGTTAGCCAGCTAGAGCTAAGTTATTCTGGTTCATAGAAGTTAGCCAGCTAGAGCGAAGTTATTCTGGTTCATAGAAGTTAGCCAGCTAGAGCTAAGCTAGTCTGGTTCATAGAAGTTAGCCAGCTAGAGCTAAGCTAGTCTGGTTCATAGAAGTTAGCCAGCTGTCTCATTGCTATTCTGGTTCATAGAAGTTAGCCAGCTAGAGCTAAGCTAGTCTGGTTCATAGAAGTTAGCCAGCTGTCTCATTGCTATTCTGGTTCATAGAAGTTAGCCAGCTAGAGCTAAGCTAGTCTGGTTCATAGAAGTTAGCCAGCTGTCTCATTGCTATTCTGGTTCATAGAAGTTAGCCAGCTAGAGCTAAGCTAGTCTGGTTCATAGAAGTTAGCTAGCTAGAGCTAAGCTAGTCTGGTTCATAGAAGTTAGCCAGCTAGAGCTAAGTTATTCTGGTTCATAGAAGTTAGCCAGCTAGAGCTAAGCTAGTCTGGTTCATAGAAGTTAGCCAGCTAGAGCTAAGCTAGTCTGGTTCATAGAAGTTAGCCAGCTAGAGCTAAGCTAGTTGGGTTCATACCCTTGGCAGAGAGATATACTGAGATTTACAGCCGTGTGTGTGTGTGTGTGTGTGTGTGTGTGTGTGTGTGTGTGCGTGCGTGCGTGCGTGCGAGCGAGCGTTGTACGCGTGTGTGTCTCACCTGAAAGCGTGGCAGGTCAGGGGGTTTGAAGTCATTGGGGGAGCAGCCGCACCAGTCTACGATGTGTTTGTACTGACACTTACAGCCCAGCTTCCTGTTCCAGTTGGTGATACGCAGGTTGTTGTCCACCATACTCTCACAGTGAGCACTGTTCTCTAGCACTGTGTGGAAGAACGACTGGAAAGAGAGGGCGAGGGAGAGGGGGGGGGATATGTTAGATAGTCAGTAGTGTGCAGTTTGTGCTGATTGCATAGTGTGTGTGTGTGTGTGTGCGTGTGTGTGTGTGTGTGTGTGTGTGTGTGTTACCTCGGCAGGCAGCAGTGTGTATGCGTAGAAGCGCTTCATGCTGACGACCAGCTCATCTTCAGAGTTGATGATGTAATCCACAAACATGCGGTTCAGAAGGAACCAATCGGAACCTCCGTCCACCGCAATGCCTTCTGGGATCTTGCGGTCGCCTAGGCGCCACATGTGTGTGTCACACTCGAAGAAGAGCCGGTCCAGACCCTGCTTACGGATGAACCTGGAAAGGACACACACACACACACACACGCAGATGAACACACACATACACACACAAACGTAGATGAACACACACACACAGATCTACATGTGTCTCACCGTGTGTTGTCTCTGCCGTGGGATTTGATGAAGTTCATGTCCCGGTACTTTGTCAGGAAGCCCACCAGCTGCTCATTGGTCCTGGGGAGGGCAGACAGCTGTCAATCAGTCACACGGCCAATCAACACAGGCCAAAATTCCAAATCAACCTCTTGGACGCTAACCAGGCACTGTAGGTATGAAAAGGTTTATCTAGGCCCATGCTCTCGGCTGGAGTCCGAATATTTGAGCAACGTCCACCTTATGTAACGTGATTCCCTTGCCAGTCTATGTGTTCCTAGACCCCCACCCCCCCCCGAATAGCAACACACACAAGGGGGCGATAGCAGGGATTTACTTGTCGTTGTCTTCTCCTTGTGTTAAAAGCAAAGAAGAATCACATTTTAAAACATCAACACCACTGTTAACTAATTTACATGAAAACCAACTGCATATTTGCCAGTTGTCTGTAGGCAACTCCGCTGGCAGTTTGCTAGCTAGCTAAAACCAACTGCATATTTGCTAGTTGTCTGTAGGCAACTCCGCTAGCAGTTTGCTAGCTAGCTAAAACCAACTGCATATTTGCCAGTTGTCTGTAGGCAACTCCGCTGGCAGTTTGCTAGCTAGCTAAAACCAACTGCATATTTGCTAGTTGTCTGTAGGCAACTCCGCTGGCAGTTTGCTAGCTAGCTAAAACCAACTGCATATTTGCTAGTTGTCTGTAGGCAACTCCGCTAGCAGTTTGCTAGCTAGCTAAAACCAACAAGCCAGCCACACCAATGTGTAGGAGGTAACACTGTCCAGCTGGTGACTGAAGCCAGCCACACCAATGTGTAGGAGGTAACACTGTCCAGCTGGTCAGCTTGCAGGCACCCAGGCCAACCACAAGGAGTCGCTAGAGCGAGATAGGACAAGGAAATCCCAGCCGGCCAAACCCTCCCCAAACCCTCCCCTCCCCTAACCCTCCCCAAACCCTCCCCTAACCCGGATGACGGTGGGCCTAACCCTCCCCTAACCCTCCCCAAACCCTCCCCTAACCCGGATGACGGTGGGCCAAACCCCTAACCCGGATGACGGTGGGCCAAACCCTCCCCTAACCCTCCCCTAACCCGGATGACGGTGGGCCAAACCCTCCCCTAACCCTCCCCTAACCCGGATGACGGTGGGCCAATTGCGCGCCACCTTATGGTTCTCCTAGTCACGTGCCGGCTGTGACACAGCCTGGGATCGAACCCGGGTCTGTAGTGACGCCTCAAGCACGGCGAGGAGTGCCTTAGACCGCTGCGCCACTCGCGAGGCCCCCCGACAAATATTCTTATACTTAACCGGTGTAACCTACAACGTTATCCCAGATTAATATGCTGCTTCAATGCATTCACTCCCATTTTGGTGTCAGAGGAAAAGTACGGATCGCACAGCTGTTTTTACCATTAGCCTGGAATCACCAGTTATTAGTGGGGGAGGGGCTATAATGTTGTTTGGTTTATTGCTTAAATAGTCGCTGAGATTACATTTTACTTACTGATGGAAAATAGAGTCACAATTATTAAATTTTTTTCAAGATATACCCACACTATAGTTTATATACAAGGACCAAAGAGTTTGGCCTGATTCGCGTTCTCATTTTTGCAGTGGATTTGTTTTTCTTCTTCGATTCTGGTATCGTCCCAGCACCTCACACACACACACACACACACACACACACACACACACACACCCAACAGCCCCCCGTCCCCAACTCCCCCCAAAACACACGCCTAACAGCACTCCATCCTCAACTCCCATCTGAACAGAACATGAGTCCCAAACTCTCAAAGCAATTACACTTTCCTAATACCTCTTTAATTAGCTTGCTAATTAACACTCACATTAGCCAAGTATTACAGTACCTTATCAAGGCTGGAGCACAATGCTAACACGCTAGGCAGAGACAGCCAATAAGGATACGGTTACACACACACGCGCACACACACACCAGATGTGAATCTGAAGTTGACGCAGACAGAATTAGTTAGATGTATGGCATGGTGAATGAGAGATTAAAGAGAGAGAGAGAGAGAGAGAGAAAGAGAGAGAAACTGCAATTGAAGAACAGACAGACAGATGAACACACACAGCCATCTGTCCTATTGAATTTTCCTATGCTGAAAAGCAGTAGAGGTGAAGCCACAATGTCACTGCATCCAAACCTCTGTGTGTGTGTGTGTGTATGAATGTGTGTCCTCCCTTTCCCTCCCCCTCCTCCCTTTCCCTCCTCCCCTCCTCCCTTTCCCTCCTCTCCTCCTCCCTCCCCCTCCTCCTTTTCCTTCCTCTCCTCCTCCCTTTCCCTCCTCTCGTCCTCCCTCCCCCTCCTCCCTCCCCCCCCCCCCCTCCCTTTCCCTCCTCCCCTCCTCCCTTTTCCTCCTCTCCTCCTCCCTCCCCCTCCTCCCTCCCCCTCCTCCCCTCCTCCCTTTCCCTCCTCCCCTCCTCCCTTTTCCTCCTCTCCTCCTCCCTCCCCCTCCTCCCTTTCCCTCCTCTCCTCCTCCCTCCCCCTCCTCATTTTCCTTCCTCTCCTCCTCCCTTTCCCTCCTCTCCTCCTCCCTCCCCCTCCTCCCTCCCCCTCCTCCCTTTCCCTCCTCTCCTCCTCCCTTTTCCTCCTCCCCTCCTCCCTTTCCTTCCTCTCCTCCTCCCTTTTCCTCCTCCCCTCCTCCCTTTCCCTCCTCCCCTCCTCCCTTTTCCTCCTCTCCTCCTCCCTTTTCCTCCTCCCCTCCTCCCTTTTCCTCCTCTCCTCCTCCCTCCCCCTCCTCCCTTTTCCTCCTCTCCTCCTCCCTCCCCCTCCTCCTTTTCCTTCCTCTCCTCCTCCCTCCCCCTCCTCCCCCCTCCCTTTCCCTCCTCCCCTCCTCCCTTTTCCTCCTCTCCTCCTCCCTCCCCCTCCTCCCTTCCTCCCTTTCCCTCCTCCCTTTCCCTCCTCTCCTCCTCCCTCCCTCCCCCTCCTCCTTTTCCTTCCTCTCCTCCTCCCTCCCCCTCCTCCCCTCCTCCCTTTCCCTCCTCCCCTCCTCCCTTTCCCTCCTCCCCTCCTCCCTTTTCCTCCTCTCCTCCTCCCCCCCTCCTCCCTTTCCCTCATCTCCTCCTCCCTCCTCCTTTTCCTTCCTCTCCTCCTCCCTCCCCCTCCTCCCCTCCTCCCTTTTCCTCCTCTCCTCCTCCCTCCCTCTCCTCCCTTCCTCCCTTTCCCTCCTCCCCTCTTCCCTTTTCCTCCTCTCCTCCCTTTCCCTCCTCCCCTCCTCCCTTTCCCTCCTCTCCTCCTCCCTCCCTCCTCCTTTTCCTTCCTCTCCTCCTCCCTCCCCCTCCTCCCTTTCCCTCCTCCCCTCCTCCCTTTCCCTCCTCTCCTCTTCCCTCCCCCTCCTCCTTTTCCTTCCTCTCCTCCTCCCTCCCCCTCCTCCCCTCCTCCCTTTTCCTCCTCTCCTCCTCCCTCCCCCTCCTCCCTTTCCCTCCTCCCTCCCCCTCCTCCCTTCCTCCCTTTCCCTCCTCCCCTCTTCCCTTTCCCTCCTCTCCTCCTCCCTTTTCCTCCTCTCCTCCTCCCTCCCCCTCCTCCCTTCCTCCCTTTCCCTCCTCCCCTCTTCCCTCCCCCTCCTCCCCTCCTCCCTTTTCCTCCTCTCCTCCTCCCTCCCCCTCCTCCCTTCCTCCCTTTCCCTCCTCCCCTCTTCCCTTTCCCTCCCCCTCCTCCTTTTCCTCCTCTCCTCCTCCCTCCATCCCAGTCTCTCCCTCTGTCTCTGCTAGCTGCTGTGCCCTTCAGTCTAGTGATGTTTAGGATCACATACACACATACATACAGACATACATACAGACAGACAGACAGACAGACAGACAGACAGACAGACAGACAGACAGACAGACAGACAGACAGACAGACGCACACACACACACACATATTCACACATACAGACACACACACACACACGCATGCACACACACACACACACATTATGAGAAGTGTGTGGTGTGTGTCCATGTGTGTGTCCGCCACTCATCGATCACACACACACGCAGCACGCTGGGATCCGTGTCAACTCTGATGTCATCACTGGGTATTGACGTGGAATGGATTTTGTCCAGTGGGCCGCAGGGCTCATGGGATTGGTTCACTTCAATAAGAGATCCAGTTGGAAGTAGAGAGAACTTAGTGACTCAGGACCTTCTGTCAGGAACTTCCGCCATTATGTAGAATTCTGTGTGTGTGTTTGTGGGCCCTATTCCCTATGTAGTGCACTACTTTAGACTGGAGATCTATGAGCGCTATTCCCTATATAGCACACTACTTTTGACCAAAGCCCTCCATGCCCACCTGATAGGGTAGTCGGCTGCGCTGAGGTTGATGAAGAAGTCCCAATTCCAGTCGGCCATCTTGAGAAGGTCGTCCATGCAACGCAGGTACATGGTGAGCAAGCTCGCCCCGCCCCAAATGGTGGACATCCTCCAGGAAGTAACACGGACGTTGGAGTACTGGCTCGCTAGAGCCCCCACCTGTCTGTGGAGGTAGTTGGAACGCTGGGGGAAGGGAAGAAAGGTAGTGGGTAAATTAATAGAGGTCTGCATGTTTACCTGGTCTGCATGTTTACCTGGTCTGCATGTGTACCTGGTCTGCATGTTTACCTGGTCTACAGGTTTACCTGGTCTGCATGTTTACCTGATCTGCGTGTTTACCTGGTCTACAGGTTTACCTGGTCTACAGGTTTACCTGGTCTGCATGTTTACCTGGTCTACAGGTTTTCCTGGTCTGCATGTTTACCTGGTCTACATGTTTACCTGGTCTGCATGTTTACCTGGTCTGCATGTTTACCTGGTCTGCATGTTTACCTGGTCTACATGTTTACCTGGTCTGCATGTTTACCTGGTCTACATGTTTACCTGGTCTACATGTTTACCTGGGGCCTGTTGCACAAAAGTAGAATTAAGACATCCGGGATAAATGACTCAGCTGAGCTCAATGAAGCCAAAACATGTGCGTCCAGGCTTAATTGGTTGCACAAAGACCAAGCCAGGATGAGCAGACACGGATTCATTAAGCCAGGTGAAACCAATCCTGGATAGGTGCGCGCTCACGGCTCACTCAAATAGACCCCGCCACAGATCACAGATTAACTGATTTACCATGGCAACTAGAGCCGCGTACTTTTCCCCGTCGGAAGCACAAATCCTCATGGAGGCATACGAGGAGGTAAAAGATATAATTAAGAAGAAAGGCAACACCGCCACAGTGATAAAGCAAAGAGAAAAAGCGTGGCAAAGTATTGCAGACCGCCTGAATGCGTAAGTAGTGCACAATTACACACTCACCGCTCCGCTGAAACATCACAATTACAATTCAAATATTTAATTCACATCTCCAAAAATGCAGTTGTACTGTAATTATGAAACGGTTAATTTTTTTTATTGAAATGCACTGCAGATATGAGTGAAATTGTGTAAAGTAACTCCATCACACTGTATAAAGCTATGATAAAATCTTTGATATTTTTACTGAAAACAAGACAAAAATACCAAGTAATTTTTTGCAGTGTGACTCCATTAAGTGTGTGTGTGTGTGTGTGTGTGTAGATTAAACATGAACGGGCCAAAACGGACATGGCAGCAGGTCAAAATCAAATACAAGAACATTCTGCAGAATGGTATGGTCCCTGACTAATATTTAACAAAGCACAAGCATATATTGTACCCAGAAGGTGCCTGCTCACACATTGTCTGTACTGTTTTAGCAGTGAAAAAGAATACCCACAGACAAGGCACGGGTGGTGGGTCACCAAAGGCTGACCTTACCCCAGCAGAGGACATGGCCTTGGAGCTAAATAAAGGCAGGCCCGTCTTAGAGGGGATCCCTGGGGGGAAAGAGACGAGCATAGGTTCCTCCCAAGATGCCACCCGCTTCATTCAAGGTATGTCCTTCCATCTCTACATGGGATACAACCACATTCATATTGAATCAATTTGGACTGTCTGACTTTGGTTTACCTATTGCCTTGCAGTGTCTGGCAGCACTGTGTTCCTGTTAGAGCCACCAGCACAAGCACCAGACGATGCTGATCCAGTGAGTACTCCATCAAAGGCATACTGTAGGCCTGGCATGTCTTGTCTACTAGCTTCAATATGAATCCGATTAAATGTGATAGGGTGAAGGCCCCAGTGCAGCAGCAACAGCACATGATGGAGACGATGATGAGGAGGAGACCATCTCTCTGGATTCCAGAAGGCATGAGGTATCATGTTAAGACTGTGAAAGTACTATTTACTCTACAATGGTGAGGAGTCCTCATCAAAATCAAAAAATCTAATTTCTTTTACAGGACCCAGATGCTATACAGTGGGAAAACCAGCCTGGCAACATAGTGCGTATTAATAAAAGGACACCACATCCTGCCAAATTCCAGCTGCGCTAATTGTATTGTGTTCACAGAGCTCACAAGCTATCAGAAAGTTGTATGGCAACCACCTCCGGTGCCAAATAGAACTGGCAGACATAGACATTCAGTACAAGAAGAAAAAGATGGAAAATCTTGCACTGGAGTTCGAAATAAAAAAGAGGACAATTAGGAAACTGGACCTTGAAATAAAAAAACTTGAGAGGGAGGTGAGATATGCCTTCAATGTACACTGTATGCTAACTGTAACACAAATGTATTAATCATTATTTTTCTTTCCTCCCCCAGCTCCAAGAAGATGACACAGCTCAAAATAAAAATTAGGTATATTCTCGTAAAGTCAAGTGAGCCATGACATATGAGCTCTTATTGTGAGCACACAGGACGGTGGCATCTTTCTAAGGTTTTTTTTATTTTCCCAGCAATCAGTACAACCAAGTCATCGTTATAAGGCATCGCCCTCTTTTGCCCACCCCCCCCAGCACCAGGTGTGGCCACTAGCCTATATGAAGGCCCAAAATTGTGTGTTCCTTTCTGCTCTGACAATGGCATGCCCATTCGTGCGAGATGTGGTGGATGAAGAAGCACTTGTGCTGAGGAGAGCCTTCAGGTGAGAAAGGGTCTTCAGGGACCGGTTGGACCCACTGGCCTTCCCTGATGACCATCTATATGAAAGATACAGGTTTTCTGCAGATGGCATCAGGTATCTATGCAGACTACTGGGTCCCAGGATTAAGCACCGCACTGCACGGAGCCATGCACTGAGTGTGGAGCAAATGGTTTGTGTGGCCTTGCGCTTTTTTGCTAGTGGAGCCTTCCTGTACTCAGTGGGGGATGCAGAACAGCTGAACAAGGCCACAATTTGCCGCACAATAAGGAGTGTGTGTCTGGCTATCAAAGCATTAGCAGATGTCTTCATCTCCTTCCCTGGCCACAGAAGACTCTGTGACATCAAAGAGGAGTTCTATAGGATTGCAGGTAAGAGGATCTACAAATTACAGGACAACTGTTAACACATAGTAGGATACTCATTACTTTGTGTGACAGGTTTCCCCAATGTCATTGGTGCAGTGGACTGCACACACATAAGGATAAAAGCCCCCTCAGGTGCCCATGAGGCCGATTTTGTGAATAGGAAATCCTTTCACAGCATTAATGTTCAGGTGAACATAACTTTTTGATATTGTCCATTGACGAACACTCTGCATTGCCAGTGATGTGCATTGATTGGTGTAATATTCCTCATCTTATGATTTCAGATGGTCTGCAATGCTGACTGTGTGATCAGCAATGTTGTGGCAAAATGGCCTGGCTCAGTCCATGACTCCAGAATCTTTCGGGCCTCTGAAATCTATCAGTGCCTATCACAAGGTAAGCCACACAACCCCTATTTATAACCATCATGGCTGTGTCAAGAATATCACTGTGTTTATGAGGTAGTAATGATGAGATTTTGTGTTGACAGGTGAATTCTCTGGTGTGTTGCTGGGAGACAGGGGGTATGGCTGCCAGCCTTTTCTCCTGACACCTTTCACAGACCCCCAGGAAGCACAGCAGGCCTACAACCATGCCCATGCCAGGACCAGGGCCAGAGTTGAAATGACCTTTGGCCTCCTGAAGGCACGCTTTCACTGCCTTCACAAATTAAGGGTCAGCCCTGTTAGGGCATGTGATATTACTGTGGCTTGTGCTGTCCTCCACAATGTGGCCTGCCTGAGGAAGGAGAGGGCCCCCAGAGTGCCACCAGCCATGGACTGGGACAATCCGGCAATCTTCCCTGATGACGACAGTGGTCGGCTGCTGAGGGACCAATATGTGTTGAATTATTTTAGTTAGTATGTGTGCTTTCAATTTTGGTTAAATATGTCCTGCGGTGGCAGAGGAATTTGGGTTTTTTTGGGTTCGTTTTTTGACGAATTTGGCCTCTTATGATGTTTGTGCGGTATACTGTGTGTAATACAAGGCTGCAGGGAGGCTACTGCATCCATTCATTTGTCTGTTCAGTTGATGTGTATGGATTTGTCCTGCATTTATTTTAGTGTGCAGACATGCAGGGTGTGTTATACACATTCAAAGGTCTGTATATGTATCATTTTGTATAATATGCTTAGATTCTGTGCTTTCCATCTTGTAGAGTCACTGTGACTTCAGTTTTGAAAGGAGCTGATGGTTTACCTGCTTTGTTTTGTCCTTATTCAATAAAGGAACATAATGTTACACATTGTGTTTTTATATTCATATGGAATGTGTATTTGTTTATATGACAGAGTACTAGGGCCACACTGAAGAAAAAGGATAAAGTCATAAATTTATGAGGCTGGTTCTTTCTGCAGAAAAGCTACATATTGTTTTTACAGTTTTGATACTTATGACAATGTGATACTTAATATTCTGGCACATCAGCATGTCTTTGTTTATGAAACCATACTGAAGTACAATTTCACGAAATGCCCCACATCTGTCATTTTAACAACTGTCCTCCTTTAAAACAACTGGTTACAATATTATGACTTGTGTTTTTTTCCCCTCTGTGGCCCTAATATTCTAGCATTTTATATATAGCCTTATAGTCTATGGGAAACTGTAAATTATCTAATGATAGCAACATCATCTAAAAATCATTTTTTATCCAAAATCATTGAAATTAATGATCACAAACGTTTAAATAACAGTGGGTCTAGTTATATGTGATAACAATGTATAGTGAGCAGTGAAATAACTATTGGTTTCCATTTGTGGTGACTGCTGACTGACATTAGGGATGAGATTAAATAGATCCTGGAATTTAGCCTGGTCTGGAGCAGGCTAGCTCCACAGAATAAATCTCCATGGTAATTTATACCATAACATATCCTCCTGCCCCCTATCCATCTTTAGTGCAACCGGATTACGGATCAATTGAGCCAGGATCACCAAGATATCCTGGCTTAATCCCTTATCCTAGTTTTGTGCAACAGGCCCCTGGTCTACATGTTTACCTGGTCTGCATGTTTACCTGGTCTGCATGTTTACCTGGTCTACATGTTTACCTGGTCTGCATGTTTACCTGGTCTGCATGTTTACCTGGTCTACATGTTTACCTGGTCTACATGTTTACCTGGTCTGCATGTTTACCTGGTCTGCATGTTTACCTGGTCTGCATGTTTACCTGGTCTGCATGTTTACCTGGTCTACATGTTTACCTGGTCTGCATGTTTACCTGGTCTACAGGTTTACCTGGTCTGCATGTTTACCTGGTCTGCATGTTTACCTGGTCTGCATGTTTACCTGGTCTGCATGTTTACCTGGTCTGCATGTTTACCTGGTCTGCATGTTTACCTGGTCTACAGGTTTACCTGGTCTGCATGTTTACCTGGTCTGCATGTTTACCTGGTCTGCATGTTTACCTGGTCTACATGTTTACCTGGTCTACATGTTTACCTGGTCTACATGTTTACCTGGTCTGCATGTTTACCTGGTCTACATGTACAGTGCATTCGGAAAGTATTTAGACCCCTTGACTTTTTCCTAGTATATACCTGGTCTACAGGTATATAGTAGTAGTGTGAGGTATGGTAGATGGTCGTACCTGGTCTACAGGTATATAGTAGTAGTGTGAGGTATGGTAGATGGTCTGTAGTGGTCTACATGTATATAGTAGTAGTGTGAGGTATGGTAGATGGTCTGTAGTGGTCTACATGTATATAGTAGTAGTGTGAGGTATGGTAGATGGTCGTACCTGGTCTACATGTATATAAAAGTAGTGTGAGGTATGGTAGATGGTCTGTAGTAGTCTACATGTATATAATAGTAGTGTGAGGTATGGTAGATGGTCTGTTGTAGTCTACAGGTATATAGTAGTAGTGTGAGGTATGGTAGATGGTCTGTTGTAGTCTACAGGTATATAGTAGTAGTGTGAGGTATGGTAGATGGTCTGTAGTGGTCTACATGTATATAGTAGTAGTGTGAGGTATGGTAGATGGTCTGTAGTGGTCTACATGTATATAATAGTAGTGTGAGGTATGGTAGATGGTCTGTAGTAGTCTACAGGTATATAGTAGTAGTGTGAGGTATGGTAGATGGTCTGTAGCAAGCATTTCGTTACACTCGCATTAACATCTGCTAACCATGTGTAAGTGACAAATACAATTTGATTTGATTTAGTGGTCTACATGTATATAATAGTAGTGTGAGGTATGGTAGATGGTCGTACCTGGTCTACATGTATATAGTAATAGTGTGAGGTATGGTAGATGGCCTTGAACAGGCGTTGGAACTGCCGAGACGCTCTGCCATGGACCACCAAGACGAAGACGATGCGAACAGGCACAGCAGGGGCAGTCTGCTCTGAGCCCTCATCCCACTGTACATTCACATTGGCCTTACCTGGAGACACACACACACACACACACACACACACACACACACACACACACACACACACACACACACACACACACACACACACACACACACACACACACAGGGAAGGTAGGAAGAAGACAGGGGTAACTTTATTACTGTAGAAATGCTGTGTTAAATTGTAGAGTGCACAAATAGAACGTTTTACAGAAAGTGTCATTTCTATAATTGTGCATGCATTAAATGCCAGGATGTCATACTCATTTAGGCTTTTCATCTAGTGGGAATTCACTGCACAGTATTGAGGAAGAGAATCGTTTCCAGACCCACGTGTGTTTGACAACAACAGCTGATAATCAGAACAGGGGGATGGGCTGTACCAAAATGATCCAATGGCGGGGGACAACCCAACTGGGCATTAGATGGTGACCTCAGTATGGAGCAGTAGTATCTCTCCTTTCCACTCTTCCTCCCTTTCAGTTGTCCATCCACCCTTCCATTACCCCCCCCCCCCCCCCCATACACACACACACACATGCACACACACACACACGCACGCACATGTGAGTGTGCACACACACACACACTCTCCCTCTCTACCATTGGTGGTTGGTGTAAGGTCTACCCTGTGTGTATAAATATCCCTCTCTCCCAGCACCATGCGTCCCTGTCTAGGCCCCTCTCTGAGGCACGTAGGCAAGGCTTTACAGGGGAGCTACACTGGGGCGGTGTGAAAACAGTAGGTTTTTAACTTCCTGCTACACTGGGGTGGTGTGAAAACAGTAGGTTTTTAACTTCCTGCTACACTGGGGTGTTGTGAAAACAGTAGGTTTTTAACTTCCTGCTACACTGGGGTGTTGTGAAAACAGTAGGTTTTTACCTTCCTGCTACACTAGGGCGATGTGAAACAGTAGGTTTTTACCTTCCTGCTACACAAGGGCGATGTGAAACAGTAGGTTTTTACCTTCCTGCTACACAAGGGCGATGTGAAACAGTAGGTTTTTACCTTCCTGCTACACAAGGGCGATGTGAAACAGTAGGTTTTTACCTTCCTGCTACACAAGGGCGATGTGAAACAGTAGGTTTTTACCTTCCTGCTACACTGGGGCGTTGTGAAAACAGTAGGTTTTTTACTTCCTGCTACACTGGGGTGGTGTGAAAACAGTAGGTTTTTACCTTCCTGCTACACTGGGGCGTTGTGAAAACAGTAGGTTTTTTACTTCCTGCTACACTGGGGTGGTGTGAAAACAGTAGGTTTTTACCTTCCTGCTACACTGGGGCGTTGTGAAAACAGTAGGTTTTTTACTTCCTGCTACACTGGGGTGGTGTGAAAACAGTAGGTTTTTACCTTCCTGCTACACTTTTACCTTGCTGCTACATTCCAATTCACATACCGCCCCAACAGATCCACAGATGACGCAATCTCTATTGCACTCCACACTGCCCTTTCCCACCTAGACAAGAGGAATACCTATGTGAGAATGCTATTCATTGACTACAGCTCAGCGTTCAACACCATAGTCCCCTCAAAGCTAATCACCAAGCTCTGGACCATGGGACTGAACACCTCCCTCTGCAACTGGATCCTGGACCCCCAGGTGGTGAGGGTAGGTAACAACACATCTGCCACGATGACTCTCAAAATGTGTGCTTAGTCCCCTCCTGTACTCCCTCTTCACCCACGACTGTGTGGTAACGCACAACTCCAACACCATTATCAAGTTTGCTGACACAACGGTGGTAGGCCTGATCACCGACGACGATGAGACAGCCTACAGGGAGGATGTCAGAGACCTGGAGCTGATCGAGGACTAAAGGAAATGGAGGGCCGAGCACACACCCATCCACATCAACGGGGCAGTAGTGGGCTCCTGAGTGGCGCAGTGGTCTAAGGCACTGCATCTCAGTGCAAGAGGTGTCACTACAGTCCCTGGTTCTAATCTGCATTGTTGAATAAGGGTTCGTAAGTAAGCATTTGACCTGTTGTATTCGGCACATATGACAAAAACAATTTTATTTTATTTGAGGTTTTTACCTTCCTGCTACGCTGGACATTTAACTTTAGCCCTAGGACAACCCAGCCAACTAGCTAGCCAGCCAACACAACCCAGCCAACTAGCTAGCCAGCCAACACAACCCAGCCAACTAGCTAGCCAGCCAACACAACCCAGCCAACTAGCCAGCCAACACAACCCAGCCAACTAGCTAGCCAGCCAACACAACCCAGCCAACTAGCTAGCCAGCCAACACAACCCAGCCAACTAGCTAGCCAGCCAACACAACCCAGCCAACTAGCTAGCCAGCCAACACAACCCAGCCAACTAGCTAGCCAGCCAACACAACCCAGCCAACTAGCTAGCCAGCCAACACAACCCAGCCAACTAGCTAGCCAGCCAACACAACCCAGCCAACTAGCTAGCCAGCCAACACAACCCAGCCAACTAGCTAGCCAGCCAACACAACCCAGCCAACTAGCTAGCCAGCCAACACAACCCAGCCAACTAGCTAGCCAGCCAACACAACCCAGCCAACTAGCTAGCCAGCCAACACAACCCAGCCAACTAGCTAGCCAGCCAACACAACCCAGCCAACTAGCTAGCCAGCCAACACAACCCAGCCAACTAGCTAGCCAGCCAACACAACCCAGCCAACTAGCCAGCCAGCCAACACAACCCAGCCAACTAGCCAGCCAGCCAACACAACCCAGCCAACTAGCCAGCCAGCCAACACAACCCAGCCAACTAGCTAGCCAGCCAACACAACCCAGCCAACTAGCTAGCCAGCCAACACAACCCAGCCAACTAGCTAGCCAGCCAACACAACCCAGCCAGCTAGCTAGCCAGCCAACACAACCCAGCCAACTAGCTAGCCAGCCAACACAACCCAGCCAACTAGCTAGCCAGCCAACACAACCCAGCCAACTAGCTAGCCAGCCAACACAACCCAGCCAACTAGCTAGCCAGCCAACACAACCCAGCCAACTAGCTAGCCAGCCAACACAACCCAGCCAACTAGCTAGCCAGCCAACACAACCCAGCCAACTAGCCAGCCAGCCAACACAACCCAGCAAACTAGCTAGCCAGCCAACACAACCCAGCCAACTAGCTAGCCAGCCAACACAACCCAGCCAACTAGCCAGCCAGCCAACACAACCCAGCCAACTAGCCAGCCAGCCAACACAACCCAGCCAACTAGCTAGCCAGCCAACACAACCCAGCCAACTAGCCAGCCAGCCAACACAACCCAGCCAACTAGCCAGCCAGCCAACACAACCCAGCCAACTAGCTAGCCAGCCAACACAACCCAGCCAACTAGCCAGCCAGCCAACACAACCCAGCCAACTAGCTAGCCAGCCAACACAACCCAGCCAACTAGCCAGCCAGCCAACACAACCCAGCCAACTAGCCAGCCAGCCAACACAACCCAGCCAACTAGCTAGCCAGCCAACACAACCCAGCCAACTAGCCAGCCAGCCAGCCAACACAACCCAGCCAACTAGCTAGCCAGCCAACACAACCCAGCCAACTAGCTAGCCAGCCAACACAACCCAGCCAACTAGCTAGCCAGCCAACACAACCCAGCCAACTAGCCAGCCAGCCAGCCAACACAACCCAGCCAACTAGCCAGCCAGCCAACACAACCCAGCCAACTAGCTAGCCAGCCAACACAACCCAGCCAACTAGCCAGCCAGCCAACACAACCCAGCCAACTAGCTAGCCAGCCAACACAACCCAGCCAACTAGCCAGCCAGCCAACACAACCCAGCCAACTAGCTAGCCAGCCAACACAACCCAGCCAACTAGCTAGCCAGCCAACACAACCCAGCCAACTAGCTAGCCAGCCAACACAACCCAGCCAACTAGCTAGCCAGCCAACACAACTCAGCCAACTAGCTAGCCAGCCAACACAACCCAGCCAACTAGCTAGCCAGCCAACACAACCCAGCCAACTAGCTAGCCAGCCAACACAACCCAGCCAACTAGCCAGCCAGCCAACACAACCCAGCCAACTAGCTAGCCAGCCAACACAACCCAGCCAACTAGCCAGCCAGCCAGCCAACACAACCCAGCCAACTAGCCAGCCAGCCAGCCAACACAACCCAGCCAACTAGCCAGCCAGCCAACACAACCCAGCCAACTAGCTAGCCAGCCAACACAACCCAGCCAACTAGCTAGCCAGCCAACACAACCCAGCCAACTAGCCAGCCAGCCAACACAACCCAGCCAACTAGCCAGCCAGCCAACACAACCCAGCCAACTAGCTAGCCAGCCAACACAACCCAGCCAACTAGCCAGCCAGCCAACACAACCCAGCCAACTAGCCAGCCAGCCAACACAACCCAGCCAACTAGCTAGCCAGCCAACACAACCCAGCCAACTAGCCAGCCAGCCAACACAACCCAGCCAACTAGCTAGCCAGCCAACACAACCCAGCCAACTAGCCAGCCAGCCAACACAACCCAGCCAACTAGCCAGCCAGCCAACACAACCCAGCCAACTAGCTAGCCAGCCAACACAACCCAGCCAACTAGCCAGCCAGCCAGCCAACACAACCCAGCCAACTAGCTAGCCAGCCAACACAACCCAGCCAACTAGCTAGCCAGCCAACACAACCCAGCCAACTAGCTAGCCAGCCAACACAACCCAGCCAACTAGCCAGCCAGCCAGCCAACACAACCCAGCCAACTAGCCAGCCAGCCAACACAACCCAGCCAACTAGCTAGCCAGCCAACACAACCCAGCCAACTAGCCAGCCAGCCAACACAACCCAGCCAACTAGCTAGCCAGCCAACACAACCCAGCCAACTAGCCAGCCAGCCAACACAACCCAGCCAACTAGCTAGCCAGCCAACACAACCCAGCCAACTAGCTAGCCAGCCAACACAACCCAGCCAACTAGCTAGCCAGCCAACACAACCCAGCCAACTAGCTAGCCAGCCAACACAACCCAGCCAACTAGCTAGCCAGCCAACACAACCCAGCCAACTAGCTAGCCAGCCAACACAACCCAGCCAACTAGCTAGCCAGCCAACACAACCCAGCCAACTAGCCAGCCAGCCAACACAACCCAGCCAACTAGCTAGCCAGCCAACACAACCCAGCCAACTAGCCAGCCAGCCAGCCAACACAACCCAGCCAACTAGCCAGCCAGCCAGCCAACACAACCCAGCCAACTAGCCAGCCAGCCAACACAACCCAGCCAACTAGCTAGCCAGCCAACACAACCCAGCCAACTAGCCAGCCAGCCAAAACAACCCAGCCAACTAGCCAGCCAGCCAACACAACCCAGCCAACTGGCCAGCCAGCCAACACAACCCAGCCAACTAGCCAGCCAGCCAACACAACCCAGCCAACTAGCCAGCCAGCCAACACAACCCAGCCAACTAGCCAGCCAGCCAACACAACCCAGCCAACTAGCCAGTCAGCCAACACAACCCAGCCAACTAGCCAGCCAGCCAACACAACCCAGCCAACTAGCTAGCCAGCCAACACAACCCAGCCAACTAGCCAGCCAGCCAACACAACCCAGCCAACTAGCTAGCCAGCCAACGCAACCCAGCCAACTAGCCAGCCAGCCAACACAACCCAGCCAACTAGCCAGCCAGCCAACACAACCCAGCCAACTAGCCAGCCAACACAACCCAGCCAACTAGCCAGCCAGCCAACACAACCCAGCCAACTAGCTAGCCAGCCAACACAACCCAGCCAACTAGCCAGCCAGCCAACACAACCCAGCCAACTAGCCAGCCAGCCAACACAACCCAGCCAACTAGCCAGCCAGCCAGCCAACACAACCCAGCCAACTGGCCAGCCAGCCAACACAACCCAGCCAACTAGCTAGCCAGCCAACACAACCCAGCCAACTAGCCAGCCAGCCAACACAACCCAGCCAACTAGCCAGCCAGCCAACACAACCCAGCCAACTAGCCAGCCAGCCAACACTAGTCAGCCAACTAGTCAGCCAACTAGCCAGCCAGCCAACACTAGTCAGCCAACTAGCCAGCCAGCCAACACTAGTCAGCCAACTAGCCAGCCAGCCAACACTAGTTACCCAGGCAGCCAGCCAACACTAGTCACCCAGGCAGCCAACACTAGTCACCCAGGCAGCCAGCCAGCACTAGTCACCCAGCCAGTCAGCCAACACTAGTCACCCAGGCAGCCAGCCAACACTAGTCACCCAGGCAGCCAGCCAACACTAGTCACCCAGGCAACCAGTCAGCCAAAACCAGCCAGCCAACACTAGTCACCCAGCCAGCCAACACTAGTCACCCAGCCAGCCAATACTAGTCACCCAGGCAGCCAGTCAGCCAAAACCAGCCAGCCAACACTAGTCACCCAGCCAGCCAGCTAGTCACCCAGCCAGCCAGCCAATACTAGTCACCCAGGCAGCCAGCCAACACTAGTCACCCACCCAGCCAGCCAGCCAATACTAGTCACCCAGCCAGCCAGCCAGCCAACACTAGTCACCCAGCCAGCCAGCCAACACTAGTCACCCAGGCAGCCAGCCAACACTAGTCACCCAGCCAGCCAGCCAACACTAGTCACCCAGCCAGCCAGCCAACACTAGTCACCAGTCACCCAGGCAGCCAGCCAACACTAGTCACCCAAGCAGCCAGCCAACACTAGTCACCCAAGCAGTCAGCCAACACAAGTCACCCAGCCAGCCAGCCAACACTAGTCAGCCAGCCAGCCAATACTAGTCACCCAGGCAGCCAGCACCATCCAGCCAGTCTAAAGCTATAGATATCCTCTCCTCTCCCTTACTGCATCATCAAAGAGACGTATAATCATATAAATTAAATGCAGAATCTAAACCTTAAACTTTCTGGGCGGATGACAGAGTCTATCTTTAGTCAAGCTCTGCCCCCCCCCCACACACACAGGCTTTACTCAGCACTTCTCTATCTAACTCCTGTACTAACTAGTGTGTAATTACACTGGCTTGGTGTGGGCACTGCCCTATAGTGAGTAGAGTAGTATACACTGCAGCTCAAATGGCACCCTTTGCCCTATATAGTGCACTACTTTTTTTTACCAGAGTGTAGTATAAAGTGAACAGGGTGGTGTTTGGGACACAGCCATAGAGCAGTGAATGTGGTGGAATGTTCCCTAAATAGATCAGGCACTGGCAAGGCAGCCTCCATGGGGAGTTCTAGACGGAACCCTCGGGAGAGCCCTTAATTCTGTCTCCAGGGTGAGACGTACTCTTTCCCTCCCTCTTTCTCTTCCCTCTGGGGATGGCGAGGTGACAAGGAGAGGAGACAAGGAGAAGAGACAAGGGGAGGAGACACGGCGAGGAGACAAAGCAAGGAGGAAAGGATAGGTGACAAGGAGGGGAGACAAGGAGAGGTGACAAGGGGAGGAGACAAAGATATATGACAAGGATAGGAAACAAGTATTCAAGGACAGGAGAGGAGATAAGGAGAGGAGACACGGCAAGGAGACAAGGATATGTGACAAGGAGGGGAGACAAGGAGAGGTGACAAGGGGAGGAGACAAAGATATATGACAAGGATAGGAGACAAGTATACAAGGACAGGAGAGGAGACAAGGAGATAAGGAGAGGAGACACGGCAAGGAGACAAGGAGGGGAGACAAGGAGAGGTGACAAGGGGTAGGAGACAAAGATATAGGACAAGGATAGGAGACAAGTATACAAGGACAGGAGAGGAGATAAGGAGAGGAGACACGGCAAGGAGACAAGGAGGGGAGACAAGGAGAGGTGACAAGGGGTAGGAGACAAAGATATAGGACAAGGATAGGAGACAAGGTAAGGAAACAAGTATGAGTGTGGCGGTCATGTATATCTGGAGGAGGGTAATTGTCCAGCCAAATGACTGTGGTCTCTGTCCCAACCGTTCAAATAGCAACTAGAAAGTAATAACATGTATACATTTTTAGATGTATGTTTTCTCCTTTCCTCCTCCACTCCTGACCGCATGTGCTGACATAGAAATAGAATGAGTAGAGTGAGAGGTTCCACGCCCGTTCTATTCATTATGTTACAGGGCTGTGACGGTCATGCTCCTCTGGATGATGGTAATTGGCCAGCCAAATGACCGCGGTCACTGTAATAATAGTTTGAAATAGCATTTATTTCTTATATTCATATATATATATATATATATCTACACTGAACAAAAATATAAAGGCAACATGTAAAAGTGTTTCATGAGCTGAAGTAAAAGATCCCAGAAACGTTCCGTACGAACAAAAAGCTGATTTCTCTCACAAATTTTGTGCAAAAATTGAGAGACAAGAGGGAGGAGAAGAGTACTTGTCACCGTGGAGACAGAAGTCAGGACTGTCACCGTGGAGACAGAAGTCAGGACTCTCCCGAGGGTTCCGTTTATGCTGTTCTGTGAAGGGAGTAGTACACGGCATAGTACGAGATCTTCAGTTTCTGGGGGCAATTTCTCGCATGGAATAGTCTTCATTTCTCAGAACAAGAATAGACTGACGAGTTTCAGAAGAAAGTTATTTGTTTCTGGACATTTTGAGCCTGTAATCAAACCCACAAATACTGATGCTCCAGATACATAATAATTGCAACATAATTGCAACAAATCAACATAATTGCAAAAGGGTTTTCTAATGATCAATTAGCCTTTTAAAATGATAAACTTGGATTAGCGAACACAACGTGCCATTGGAACACACGCCTGTTGAGCGTGGAAAAACCCAGCAGCGTTGCAGTTCTTGACACAAACCGGTGCCTGGCACCTACTACCCTACCCCGTTCAAAGGCACTTAAATATGTTGTCTTGTCCATTCACCCTCTGACAACACATACACAATCCATGTCTCAGTTGTCTCAAGGCTTAAAAATCCTTCTTTAACCTGGTCTCCTCCCCTTCATCTTTAACCTGGTCTCCTCCCCTTCATCTTTAACCAGTCTCCTCCCCTTCATCTTTAACCAGGTCTCCTCCCCTTCATCTTTAACCAGTCTCCTCCCCTTCATCTTTAACCAGGTCTCCTCCCCTTCATCTTTAACCTGGTCTCCTCCCCTTCATCTTTAACCTGTCTCCTCCCCTTCATCTGTAACCAGTCTCCTCCCCTTCATCTTTAACCAGTCTCCTCCCCTTCATCTTTAACCAGTCTCCTCCCCTTCATCTTTAACCAGTCTCCTCCCCTTCATCTTTAACCAGTCTCCTCCCCTTCATCTTTAACCAGTCTCCTCCCCTTCATCTTTAACCAGTCTCCTCCCCTTCATCTTTAACCAGTCTCCTCCCCTTCATCTTTAACCAGTCTCCTCCCCTTCATCTTTAACCAGTCTCCTCCCCTTCATCTTTAACCAGTATCCTCCCCTTCATCTACACTGATTGAAGTGGATTTAACAGGTTACATCAATAAGGGATCATATCTTTCACCTGGATTCATTCCTAATGTCTTGTCCACTCAGTGTATCTCCCCTCTGTAAATGGTACATTCCTCCTGTAATCAGCCTCTACTCCAGAGTTGTTTGTTTTATGCTTATTGCTCTGATATTGTCTATTCTGTTTGACGTCTGTGTGGACTTGTGTCTGTGTTCTGTTTGACTATTGTCTATTACTGGCAGCATCTTCTCACCAAGGCAGCACCTTGTCACTGAGGCAGCCCCTTCTCACTAAGGCAGCACCTTGTCACTAAGGCAGCACCTTGTCACTGAGGCAGCACCTTGTCACTGAGGCAGCCCCTTCTCACTGAGGCAGCCCCTTCTCACTGAGGCATCCCCTTCTCACTGAGGCAGCCCCTTCTCACTAAGGCAGCACCTTCTCACTAAAGCAGCACCTTGTCACTGAGGCAGCATCTTCTCACTGAGGCAGCACCTTCTCACTGAGGCATCACCTTCTCACTAAGGCAGCCCCTTCCCACTGAGGCAGCCCCTTCTCACTGAGGCAGGCCCTTCCCACTAAGGCGGCCCCTTCTCACTGAGGCAGCCCCTTCTCACTGAGGCAGCCCCTTCTCACTGAGGCAGCACCTTCTCACTAAGGCAGGCCCTTCTCACTAAGGCAGCACCTTCTCACTGAGGCAGCACCTTGTCACTAAGGCAGCACCTTGTCACTAAGGCATCACCTTGTCATTAAGGCAGCACCTTGTCACTGAGGCAGCCCCTTCTCACTGAGGCAGGCCCTTCTCATTGAGGCAGCACCTTCTCACTGAGATAGCACCTTGTCACTGAGGCAGCACCTTGTCACTGAGGCAGCACCTTGTCACTAAGGCAGCACCTTCTCACTAAGGCAGCCGCTTCTCACTGAGGCAGCCCCTTCTCACTGAGGCAGCACCTTCTCACTAAGGCAGCACCTTCTCACTAAGGCAGCACCTTCTCACTGAGGCAGCACCTTCTCACTGAGGCAGCCCCTTCTCACTGAGGCAGCACCTTCTCACTAAGGCAGCACCTTCTCACTGAGGCAGCCCCTTCTCACTAAGGCAGCCCCTTCTCACTAAGGCAGCCCCTTCTCACTAAGGCAGCCCCTTCTCACTAAGGCAGCACCTTCTCACTGAGGCAGCACCTTTTCACTAAGGCAGCCCCTTCTCACTAAGGCAGCCCCTTCTCACTAAGGCAGCCCCTTCGCACTGAGTGTCATTGGAATTTAATAATTCCTATATGTGTACATTGATTAAATCACTCAGTCTATTTTATAAGAATTTGTGAGATTCCTATTTGCATAAAATAGACAGAGACCGGTCTTGTCAAAATGAGATAATAGTATTTATTCTCGGAGCTCGCTGCTCATGGAACCAAAAACAACAGTTTATATACAAAATATGACGTCAAAATGTCCTTCCTCCTATCGACCAGGAGGAAACAGGTTCAAAGGTTTATTCCCACCCCCTCCCCCCCTCGCTCACTCCAGACACACACTTATATCAAGATTAAACTTCTGAAGTCTTCATCTATCACTATTCAGCAGACACATCCCAGAGCTAAGTTGAGTCGGTTCAACCACAGGTTAACGACCCTTTCTGCTTACTTAAAACCCACAATCCATTCCTCCCCAACCCAGCTGGAATGGTATTTATTATGTTTAATTACCTCCTGTTTCATGCTACACAATCCCTTCCTTATGAATTATTTATAATTATTTATCATTATTTATCAGATATAATAAAACAGAGTATAAGTTTAATTAGTTATAGTTCTATTTAAAATGTAGATATTGTTTAGTCATTATTCATAACATTCCTAACACTGAGGCAGCACCTTCTCACTGAGGCAGCACCTTCTTACTGAGGCAGCACCTTCTCACTGAGGCAGCACCTTCTCACTGAGGCAGCACCTTCTCACTGAGGCAGCACCTTCTCACTGAGGCAGCACCTTCTCACTGAGGCAGCACCTTCTTACTGAGGCAGCACCTTCTCACTGAGGCAGCACCTTCTCACTGAGGCAGCACCTTCTTACTGAGGCAGCACCTTCTCACTGAGGCAGCACCTTCTTACTGAGGCAGCACCTTCTCACTGAGGCAGCACCTTCTCACTGAGGCAGCACCTTCTCACTGAGGCAGCACCTTCTCACTGAGGCACATTCCCGGTGTACTCGGGGAATAGGTGATTATGACATAGTGCACTACTTTTCACCAGGAGCCGTAGGTCTCTATATAGGTAATATGGTGCCATTTGGGATGCAATTCACTATGAGACTCACCTTCTATGGTGCAGTATCGAGGGACGGTCTCCGGCATCAGTGTCCTCTCCTTGTGTCTGCAGTACACCTCAGCTATCTGCTGACGACACTCCCTGGTCTTGGCTCTCGACAGAGCCGAGATGGCCTCCTTCCCACTGATCTCACACTGGTGCTTCTCCCTCCGCTGCCCCCGCACAGGAGCCGCGGTCGCCGACCTTCTGGGTTGGTGATGTCGCTGATGCTGATTGGATGTTTTGATGGAGGGAGAGGGGGAGGGTCTAGCGGGTTTAGTGGACAGCTGGGAGTGTGGTCTGGGTCGTTTGTATGCGTGGTAATCTTTAAGTCCTGCTCCTCCGGGCTGCTGTGGAGGAAGAGGGTACTGCTGAATAACCTTGTTGACATCATTGGGAAAGGCCTTTCCCAGAATGCCTTGCCTTAGGGCCTTGTCCGGTTTGTGTTTGGCGGTGTTTCCTGCCATTCGCTGGCGCTCAGACAGTGACCGCGCCCCAAGGTTGCTGTTGCCGTCAACAACAGTGTCAAAGTCTTTGGGGACCGAGTTCTCATTGTTGTTACTATCCAGGAGGACTTTCTCCTTGGGACGCCAGGAGTGGTAGCCCTCCTGGAGGAGAGAGAGAGGAGGAGAGGGGGAGAGAGGGGGGAGGGAGAGAGAGGAGGGGAGGGAGAGAAGGAGTAAGGGGAGGGGAGAGGGGAGAGAGGGGGAGATGGGAGAGAGAGGAGGAGAGGGAGAGAGGGAGTAAGGGGAGGGAGAGGGGAGAGAGGGGGGAGGGAGAGGGGGGAGAGAGAGGAGGAGAGGGAGTAAGGGGAGGGAGAGGGGAGAGAGGGGGGAGGGAGAGAGAGGGGGAGAGAGGGGGAGGGAGAGAGAGGAGGAGAGGGAGAGAGGGAGTAAGGGGAGGGAGAGGGGAGAGAGGGGGGAGGGAGAGAGAGGAGGAGAGGGAGAGAGGGAGTAAGAAGAGGGAGAGGGGAGAGAGGGGGGAGGGAGAGGGGGAGGGGAGAGAAGGGGGGAGGGAGAGAGAGGAGGAGAGGGAGAGAAGGAGTAAGGAGAGGAGAGGGGAGAGAGGGGGAGGAGGGAGAGAGAGGAGGAGATGGAGAGAGGGAGTAAGAAGAGGGAGAGGGGGAGAGAGTCAGTCAGTGTAACAATAGGAAAAGAGAGTATACTGAGTTCTGAAGGACAGAGACACAGAGAGAATGAGCACTGCACACTGCCCTATCCCATCTGGACAAGAGGAATACCTATGTAAGAATACTGTTCATTGACTACAGCTCAGCCTTCAACACCATAGTACCCTCCAAGCTCAGCCTTCAACACCATAGTACCCTCCAAGCTCAGCCTTCAACACCATAGTACCCTCCAAGCTCAGCCTTCAACACCATAGTACCCTCCAAGCTCAGCCTTCAACACCATAGTACCCTCCAAGCTCAGCCTTCAACACCATAGTACCCTCCAAGCTCAGCCTTCAACACCATAGTACCCTCCAAGCTCAGCCTTCAACACCATAGTACCCTCCAAGCTCAGCCTTCAACACCATAGTACCCTCCAAGCTCAGCCTTCAACACCATAGTACCCTCCAAGCTCAGCCTTCAACACCATAGTACCCTCCAAGCTCAGCCTTCAACACCATAGTACCCTCCAAGCTCAGCCTTCAACACCATAGTACCCTCCAAGCTCAGCCTTCAACACCATAGTACCCTCCAAGCTCAGCCTTCAACACCACAGTACCCTCCAAGCTCAGCCTTCAACACCACAGTACCCTCCAAGCTCAGCCTTCAACACCACAGTACCCTCCAAGCTCAGCCTTCAACACCACAGTACCCTCCAAGCTCAGCCTTCAACACCACAGTACCCTCCAAGCTCAGCCTTCAACACCACAGTACCCTCCAAGCTTGTCATTAAGCTTGAGGCCCAACATCTCCACTTTGCTGATCCTCAACACTGAGGCCCCATAAGGGTGCATGCTCAGCTCCCTCCTGTTCTCCCTGTTCACCCATGGCTGTGTGGCCACGCATGCCTCTAACTGTGAGGGGTTCAGATCACAGACAGGCAATAATATTCCAAAGTATTTAGAAAATATTTAAAAAACAGCAAATCAACAGTAAATAATTGAATGAAATAAGAAGTCTAATTGTTCTGTCTGCCCCCCTCCCTCCCGCTTAGGAGCCACCCATTCCCCCCTCCCCAGTAGGTGCCACCCATTCCTACTCCCCCCTCCCTCTCCCTGTCTGTCTGTCTGTTTTGCTGTCTGGCTGTCTGTCTGCCTGGCTGTCTGTCAGCCTGCTTGGCTGTATATCTGTCTGGCTGGCTGTCTGCCTGCTTAGATGTCTGTCTACCTGCTTGTCTGTCTGCTTGGCTGGCTTTCTGTCTGCCTGGCTGTCTGTCAGCCTGCTTGGCTGTATGTCTGTCTGGCTGTCTATCTGCCTGCTGTCTGTCTGTCTGCCTGCTTGTCTGGCTTTCTGTCTGCCTGGCTGTCTGTCAGCCTGCTTGGCTGTATGTCTGTCTGGCTGGCTGTCTGCCTGCTTAGATGTCTGTCTACCTGCTTGTCTGTCTGCTTGAATGGCTTTCTGTCTGCCTGGCTGTCTGTCAGCCTGCTTGGCTGTATGTCTGTCTGGCTGTCTATCTGCCTGCTTGGCTGGCGTGCTGTCTGTCTGTCTGCCTGCTTGTCTGGCTTTCTGTCTGCCTGGCTGTCTGTCAGCCTGCTTGGCTGTATGTCTGTCTGGCTGGCTGTCTGCCTGCTTAGATGTCTGTCTACCTGGCTATCTATGTGTCTGTCTGTCTGCCCTTGTGTGTCATGTGATTAAGCATGGGGAATGCTGTCACTCATAAGATATGTCTGGGACTCTGACACAGGGGTTACAGTGTGTGTGTGTGTGTGTGTGTCAGTAGCAGTGCTATATGACCTGGTCCTGCTATTCCCTGTACCCAGACCAGCTCTGCCCTTTCCAGGAATATCAATCTAGTTCTGTACTTAGGAATGAAAGGCTCCCTCTGCCCACAAATATACATGCATTTTTTTAAATTTATTTTACCTTTATTTAACTAGGCAAGTCAGTTAAGAACACATTCTTATTTACAATGACGACCTAGGAGCAGTGGGTTAACTGCCTTGTTCGGGGGCAGAACGACAGATGTTTACCTTGTCAGCTCGGGGGATTCGATCTTGCAACCTTTCGGTTTACAAGTCCAACACTCTAACCACTAGGCTACCTGCCGCCCCAAAACAGTACACAGACACAGTATAGACCGTCTTCAGAATACTGTACAGACACAGTATAGACAGTCTTCAGAATACTGTACAGACACGCCAACGTCCACACACACACACACAGGGCTGTGTGAGTCTTGTCTTGGCAGGATATTTCTGGTGGTACTAGAAAAGAGATCCGGTCCAACATTCTGATCAACTATCTTTACTGCTGTACCACCTGCTACAATCATATCACACACACACACATGGACACACACACACACACACACACACACACACACACACACACACACACACACACACACACACACACACACAAATGGGGGCAACTCAATATTAGGAAGGTGTCCTTAATGTTTTGTACACTCAGTGTATATTACTAAAGATCTGATCAAACTGCCCAAGCAGAGAGGTTAAAGAAAACGTGAGCTAGCTAGCTGATAGCATCCAGATGAGACTAATACAGACTCAACTCTGGGTCAAGGTCCAACGTAAGATATTACAGAGTGAGAAACTCAAGCTATAGGAAGAGGTCCAGAATAGAGAGGGTGTTATCTCATTGTGACACGCCTGAGAATATAATACAAGATGACAAACTGTTGCTATCAGATGTAAATCAGAAACTTCACTTTGTTCTGGGAGAGATTTCTCTGTCTGTCTACCTCTCTCTCTCTCAATCTCTCTCTCTCTCTCTCTCTCTTTCTATACTCTACTGTACTGAACGATCCTCTACTGTCCTCAACTGAACTGAACTATCATCTACTGCACTGTACTATCCTCTACTGTACTGAACTATACTGTACTCTACTGAACTGTACTATCCTCTACTGTACTGAACTATACTCTACTGAACTGAACCATACTGTACTGAACTATCCTCTACTGTACTGAACTATACTCTACTGAACTGAACTATACTGTACTGAACTATCCTCTACTGAACTGAACTATCCTCTACTGAACTGAACTATACTGTACTGAACTATCCTCTACTGTACTGAACTATCCTCTACTGAACTGAACTATCCTCTACTGAACTGAACTATCCTCTACTGAACTGAACTATCCTCTACTGTACTGAACTATACTCTACTGAACTGAACTATACTGTACTGAACTATCCTCTACTGAACTGAACTATCCTCTACTGAACTGAACTATCCTCTACTGAACTATCCTCTACTGTACTGAACTATCCTCTACTCTACTGAACTATCCTCTACTGAACTGAACTATCCTCTACTCTACTGAACTATCCTCTACTGTACTGAACTATCCTCTACTCTACTGAACTATCCTCTACTGAACTGAACTATCCTCTACTGAACTGAACTATCCTCTACTGTACTGAACTATCCTGTACTGAACTATCCTCTACTGTACTGAACTATCCTCTACTGAACTGAACTATCCTCTACTGTACTGAACTATCCTCTACTGAACTGAACTATCCTCTACTGTACTGAACTATCCTCTACTGTACTGAACTATCCTCTACTGAACTATCCTCTACTGAACTATCCTCTACTGAACTATCCTCTACTGAACTGAACTATACTGTACTGAACTATCCTCTACTATCCTCTACTGAACTGAACTATCCTCTACTGAACTATCCTCTACTGAACTGAACTATCCTCTACTGAACTATCCTCTACTGAACTGAACTATACTGTACTGAACTATCCTCTACTATCCTCTACTGAACTGAACTATCCTCTACTGAACTATCCTCTACTGAACTATCCTCTACTGAACTATCCTCTACTGAACTATCCTCTACTGTACTGAACTATCCTCTACTGAACTATCCTCTACTGAACTATACTGAACTGAACTATCCTCTACTGAACTATCCTCTACTGAACTGAACTATCCTCTACTGAACTATACTGAACTGAACTATCCTCTACTGAACTATCCTCTACTGTACTGAACTATCCTCTACTGAACTATCCTCTACTGAACTATCCTCTACTGAACTATACTGAACTGAACTATCCTCTACTGAACTATACTGAACTGAACTATCCTCTACTGAACTATCCTCTACTGAACTATCCTCTACTGAACTGAACTATCCTCTACTGTACTGAACTATCCTCTACTCTACTGAACTATCCTCTACTGAACTGAACTATACTGTACTGAACTGAACTATACTGTACTGAACTATCCTCTACTGAACTGAACTATCCTCTACTGAACTGAACTATACTGTACTGAACTATACTGTACTGAACTATACTGTACTGAACTATACTGTACTGAACTATCTTCTACTGAAATGAACTATACTGAACTGAACTATCCTCTACTGAACTGAACTATACTGAACTGAACTATCCTCTACTGAACTATACTGTACTGAACTATCCTCTACTGAACTGAACTATCCTCTACTGAACTGAACTATCCTCTACTGAACTATCCTCTACTAAACTATACTGTACTGAACTATCCTCTACTGTACTGAACTATCCTCTACTGTACTGAACTATCCTCTACTGAACTATCCTCTACTGTACTGAACTATCCTCTCCTGAACTATCCTCTACTGAACTGAACTATACGGTACTGAACTATCCTCTACTATCCTCTACTGAACTGAACTATCCTCTACTGAACTATCCTCTACTGAACTATCCTCTACTGAACTATCCTCTACTGAACTGAACTATACTGTACTGAACTATCCTCTACTATCCTCTACTGAACTGAACTATCCTCTACTGAACTATCCTCTACTGAACTATCCTCTACTGTACTGAACTATCCTCTACTGGACTATCCTCTACTGAACTATCCTCTACTGAACTATACTGAACTGAACTATCCTCTACTGAACTATCCTCTACTGAACTATCCTCTACTGAACTGAACTGAACTATCCTCTACTGAACTGAACTATCCTCTACTGAACTATACTGAACTGAACTATCCTCTACTGAACTATCCTCTACTGTACTGAACTATCCTCTACTGAACTATCCTCTACTGAACTATCCTCTACTGAACTATACTGAACTGAACTATCCTCTACTGAACTATCCTCTACTGAACTATCCTCTACTGAACTGAACTATCCTCTACTGTACTGAACTATCCTCTACTCTACTGAACTATCCTCTACTGAACTGAACTATACTGTACTGAACTGAACTATACTGTACTGAACTATCCTCTACTGAACTGAACTATCCTCTACTGAACTGAACTATACTGTACTGAACTATACTGTACTGAACTATACTGTACTGAACTATACTGTACTGAACTATCTTCTACTGAACTGAACTATACTGAACTGAACTATCCTCTACTGAACTGAACTATACTGAACTGAACTATCCTCTACTGAACTATACTGTACTGAACTATCCTCTACTGAACTGAACTATCCTCTACTGAACTGAACTATCCTCTACTGAACTGAACTATCCTCTACTGTACTGAACTATCCTGTACTGAACTATCCTCTACTGTACTGAACTATCCTCTACTGAACTGAACTATCCTCTACTGTACTGAACTATCCTCTACTGAACTGAACTATCCTCTACTGTACTGAACTATCCTCTACTGTACTGAACTATCCTCTACTGAACTATCCTCTACTGAACTATCCTCTACTGAACTATCCTCTACTGAACTGAACTATACTGTACTGAACTATCCTCTACTGAACTGAACTATCCTCTACTGAACTATCCTCTACTGAACTGAACTATCCTCTACTGAACTATCCTCTACTGAACTGAACTATACTGTACTGAACTATCCTCTACTATCCTCTACTGAACTGAACTATCCTCTACTGAACTATCCTCTACTGAACTATCCTCTACTGAACTATCCTCTACTGAACTATCCTCTACTGTACTGAACTATCCTCTACTGAACTATCCTCTACTGAACTATACTGAACTGAACTATCCTCTACTGAACTATCCTCTACTAAACTATCCTCTACTGAACTGAACTATCCTCTACTGAACTGAACTATCCTCTACTGAACTATACTGAACTGAACTATCCTCTACTGAACTATCCTCTACTGTACTGAACTATCCTCTACTGAACTATCCTCTACTGAACTATCCTCTACTGAACTATACTGAACTGAACTATCCTCTACTGAACTGAACTATCCTCTACTGTACTGAACTATCCTCTACTCTACTGAACTATCCTCTACTGAACTGAACTATACTGTACTGAACTGAACTATACTGTACTGAACTATCCTCTACTGAACTGAACTATCCTCTACTGAACTGAACTATCCTCTACTGAACTATACTGAACTGAACTATCCTCTACTGAACTATCCTCTACTGTACTGAACTATCCTCTACTGAACTATCCTCTACTGAACTATCCTCTACTGAACTATACTGAACTGAACTATCCTCTACTGAACTGAACTATCCTCTACTGTACTGAACTATCCTCTACTCTACTGAACTATCCTCTACTGAACTGAACTATACTGTACTGAACTGAACTATACTGTACTGAACTATCCTCTACTGAACTGAACTATCCTCTACTGAACTGAACTATACTGTACTGAACTATACTGTACTGAACTATACTGTACTGAACTATACTGTACTGAACTATCTTCTACTGAAATGAACTATACTGAACTGAACTATCCTCTACTGAACTGAACTATACTGAACTGAACTATCCTCTACTGAACTATACTGTACTGAACTATCCTCTACTGAACTGAACTATCCTCTACTGAACTGAACTATCCTCTACTGAACTATCCTCTACTAAACTATACTGTACTGAACTATCCTCTACTGTACTGAACTATCCTCTACTGTACTGAACTATCCTCTACTGAACTATCCTCTACTGTACTGAACTATCCTCTACTGAACTATCCTCTACTGAACTGAACTATACTGTACTGAACTATCCTCTACTATCCTCTACTGAACTGAACTATCCTCTACTGAACTATCCTCTACTGAACTATCCTCTACTGAACTATCCTCTACTGAACTGAACTATACTGTACTGAACTATCCTCTACTATCCTCTACTGAACTGAACTATCCTCTACTGAACTATCCTCTACTGAACTATCCTCTACTGTACTGAACTATCCTCTACTGAACTATCCTCTACTGAACTATCCTCTACTGAACTATACTGAACTGAACTATCCTCTACTGAACTATCCTCTACTGAACTGAACTATCCTCTACTGAACTGAACTATCCTCTACTGAACTATACTGAACTGAACTATCCTCTACTGAACTATCCTCTACTGTACTGAACTATCCTCTACTGAACTATCCTCTACTGAACTATACTGAACTGAACTATCCTCTACTGAACTATCCTCTACTGAACTATCCTCTACTGAACTGAACTATCCTCTACTGTACTGAACTATCCTCTACTCTACTGAACTATCCTCTACTGAACTGAACTATACTGTACTGAACTGAACTATACTGTACTGAACTATCCTCTACTGAACTGAACTATCCTCTACTGAACTGAACTATACTGTACTGAACTATACTGTACTGAACTATACTGTACTGAACTATACTGTACTGAACTATCTTCTACTGAACTGAACTATACTGAACTGAACTATCCTCTACTGAACTGAACTATACTGAACTGAACTATCCTCTACTGAACTATACTGTACTGAACTATCCTCTACTGAACTGAACTATCCTCTACTGAACTGAACTATCCTCTACTGAACTATCCTCTACTAAACTATACTGTACTGAACTATCCTCTACTGTACTGAACTATCCTCTACTGTACTGAACTATCCTCTACTGAACTATCCTCTACTGTACTGAACTATCCTCTACTGAACTATCCTCTACTGAACTGAACTATACTGAACTGAACTATACTGAACTGAACTATACTGTACTGTACTGAACTATACTGTACTGAACTATCCTCTACTGAACTGAACTATACTGAACTGAACTATACTGAACTGAACTATACTGTACTGAACTATCCTCTACTGAACTGAACTATACTGTACTGAACTATCCTCTACTATCCTCTACTGAACTGAACTATCCTCTACTGAACTATCCTCTACTGAACTATCCTCTACTGAACTATCCTCTACTGAACTATCCTCTACTGTACTGAACTATCCTCTACTGAACTATCCTCTACTGAACTATACTGAACTGAACTATCCTCTACTGAACTATCCTCTACTGAACTATCCTCTACTGAACTGAACTATCCTCTACTGAACTATACTGAACTGAACTATCCTCTACTGAACTATCCTCTACTGTACTGAACTATCCTCTACTGAACTATCCTCTACTGAACTATCCTCTACTGAACTATACTGAACTGAACTATCCTCTACTGAACTATCCTCTACTGAACTATCCTCTACTGAACTGAACTATCCTCTACTGTACTGAACTATCCTCTACTCTACTGAACTATCCTCTACTGAACTGAACTATACTGTACTGAACTGAACTATACTGTACTGAACTATCCTCTACTGAACTGAACTATCCTCTACTGAACTGAACTATACTGTACTGAACTATACTGTACTGAACTATACTGTACTGAACTATACTGTACTGAACTATCTTCTACTGAAATGAACTATACTGAACTGAACTATCCTCTACTGAACTGAACTATACTGAACTGAACTATCCTCTACTGAACTATACTGTACTGAACTATCCTCTACTGAACTGAACTATCCTCTACTGAACTGAACTATCCTCTACTGAACTATCCTCTACTAAACTATACTGTACTGAACTATCCTCTACTGTACTGAACTATCCTCTACTGTACTGAACTATCCTCTACTGAACTATCCTCTACTGTACTGAACTATCCTCTACTGAACTATCCTCTACTGAACTGAACTATACGGTACTGAACTATCCTCTACTATCCTCTACTGAACTGAACTATCCTCTACTGAACTATCCTCTACTGAACTATCCTCTACTGAACTGAACTATACTGTACTGAACTATCCTCTACTATCCTCTACTGAACTGAACTATCCTCTACTGAACTATCCTCTACTGAACTATCCTCTACTGTACTGAACTATCCTCTACTGAACTATCCTCTACTGAACTATCCTCTACTGAACTATACTGAACTGAACTATCCTCTACTGAACTATCCTCTACTGAACTATCCTCTACTGAACTGAACTATCCTCTACTGAACTGAACTATCCTCTACTGAACTATACTGAACTGAACTATCCTCTACTGAACTATCCTCTACTGTACTGAACTATCCTCTACTGAACTATCCTCTACTGAACTATCCTCTACTGAACTATACTGAACTGAACTATCCTCTACTGAACTATCCTCTACTGAACTATCCTCTACTGAACTGAACTATCCTCTACTGTACTGAACTATCCTCTACTCTACTGAACTATCCTCTACTGAACTGAACTATACTGTACTGAACTGAACTATACTGTACTGAACTATCCTCTACTGAACTGAACTATCCTCTACTGAACTGAACTATACTGTACTGAACTATACTGTACTGAACTATACTGTACTGAACTATACTGTACTGAACTATCTTCTACTGAACTGAACTATACTGAACTGAACTATCCTCTACTGAACTGAACTATACTGAACTGAACTATCCTCTACTGAACTATACTGTACTGAACTATCCTCTACTGAACTGAACTATCCTCTACTGAACTGAACTATCCTCTACTGAACTGAACTATTCTCTACTGTACTGAACTATCCTGTACTGAACTATCCTCTACTGTACTGAACTATCCTCTACTGAACTGAACTATCCTCTACTGTACTGAACTATCCTCTACTGAACTGAACTATCCTCTACTGTACTGAACTATCCTCTACTGTACTGAACTATCCTCTACTGAACTATCCTCTACTGAACTATCCTCTACTGAACTATCCTCTACTGAACTGAACTATACTGTACTGAACTATCCTCTACTATCCTCTACTGAACTGAACTATCCTCTACTGAACTATCCTCTACTGAACTGAACTATCCTCTACTGAACTATCCTCTACTGAACTGAACTATCCTCTACTGAACTATCCTCTACTGAACTGAACTATACTGTACTGAACTATCCTCTACTATCCTCTACTGAACTGAACTATCCTCTACTGAACTATCCTCTACTGAACTATCCTCTACTGAACTATCCTCTACTGAACTATCCTCTACTGTACTGAACTATCCTCTACTGAACTATCCTCTACTGAACTATACTGAACTGAACTATCCTCTACTGAACTATCCTCTACTGAACTATCCTCTACTGAACTGAACTATCCTCTACTGAACTGAACTATCCTCTACTGAACTGAACTATCCTCTACTGAACTATCCTCTACTGTACTGAACTATCCTCTACTGAACTATCCTCTACTGAACTATCCTCTACTGAACTATACTGAACTGAACTATCCTCTACTGAACTGAACTATCCTCTACTGTACTGAACTATCCTCTACTCTACTGAACTATCCTCTACTGAACTGAACTATACTGTACTGAACTATACTGTACTGAACTATCCTCTACTGAACTGAACTATCCTCTACTGAACTGAACTATACTGTACTGAACTATACTGTACTGAACTATACTGTACTGAACTATACTGTACTGAACTATCTTCTACTGAAATGAACTATACTGAACTGAACTATCCTCTACTGAACTGAACTATACTGAACTGAACTATCCTCTACTGAACTATACTGTACTGAACTATCCTCTACTGAACTGAACTATCCTCTACTGAACTGAACTATCCTCTACTGAACTATCCTCTACTAAACTATACTGTACTGAACTATCCTCTACTGTACTGAACTATCCTCTACTGTACTGAACTATCCTCTACTGAACTATCCTCTACTGTACTGAACTATCCTCTACTGAACTATCCTCTACTGAACTGAACTATACTGTACTGAACTATCCTCTACTATCCTCTACTGAACTGAACTATCCTCTACTGAACTATCCTCTACTGAACTATCCTCTACTGAACTATCCTCTACTGAACTGAACTATACTGTACTGAACTATCCTCTACTATCCTCTACTGAACTGAACTATCCTCTACTGAACTATCCTCTACTGAACTATCCTCTACTTTACTGAACTATCCTCTACTGAACTATCCTCTACTGAACTATCCTCTACTGAACTATACTGAACTGAACTATCCTCTACTGAACTATCCTCTACTGAACTATCCTCTACTGAACTGAACTATCCTCTACTGAACTGAACTATCCTCTACTGAACTATACTGAACTGAACTATCCTCTACTGAACTATCCTCTACTGTACTGAACTATCCTCTACTGAACTATCCTCTACTGAACTATACTGAACTGAACTATCCTCTACTGAACTATCCTCTACTGAACTATCCTCTACTGAACTGAACTATCCTCTACTGTACTGAACTATCCTCTACTCTACTGAACTATCCTCTACTGAACTGAACTATACTGTACTGAACTGAACTATACTGTACTGAACTATCCTCTACTGAACTGAACTATCCTCTACTGAACTGAACTATACTGTACTGAACTATACTGTACTGAACTATACTGTACTGAACTATACTGTACTGAACTATCTTCTACTGAACTGAACTATACTGAACTGAACTATCCTCTACTGAACTGAACTATACTGAACTGAACTATCCTCTACTGAACTATACTGTACTGAACTATCCTCTACTGAACTGAACTATCCTCTACTGAACTGAACTATCCTCTACTGAACTATCCTCTACTAAACTATACTGTACTGAACTATCCTCTACTGTACTGAACTATCCTCTACTGTACTGAACTATCCTCTACTGAACTATCCTCTACTGTACTGAACTATCCTCTACTGAACTATCCTCTACTGAACTGAACTATACTGAACTGAACTATACTGAACTGAACTATACTGTACTGTACTGAACTATACTGTACTGAACTATCCTCTACTGAACTGAACTATACTGAACTGAACTATACTGAACTGAACTATACTGTACTGAACTATCCTCTACTGAACTGAACTATACTGAACTGAACTATACTGTACTGAACTATACTGTACTGTACTATCCTCTACTGAACTGAACTATACTGAACTGAACTATACTGTACTGAACTATACTGTACTGAACTATACTGAACTGAACTATACTGTACTGAACTATCCTCTACTGAACTATACTGTACTGAACTATACTGTACTGTACTATCCTCTACTGAACTGAACTATACTGAACTGAACTATACTGTACTGAACTATACTGTACTGAACTATACTGTACTGAACTATCCTCTACTGAACTATCCTCAAAAGAACTATACTGTACTGAACTATCCTCTACTGTACTATCCTCTACTGAACTGAACTATACTGAACTGAACTATACTGAACTGAACTATACTGTACTGAACTATCCTCTACTGTACTATCCTCTACTGAACTGAACTATACTGAACTGAACTATACTGTACTGAACTATACTGTACTGAACTATCCTCTACTGAACTGAACTATCCTCTACTGAACTGAACTATCCTCTACTGTACTGAACTATACTGTACTGAACTATCCTCTACTGTACTGAACTATCCTCTACTGAACTGAACTATACTGAACTGAACTATACTGTACTGAACTATACTGTACTGTACTATCCTCTACTGAACTGAACTATACTGAACTGAACTATACTGTACTGAACTATACTGTACTGAACTATACTGAACTGAACTATACTGTACTGAACTATCCTCTACTGAACTATACTGTACTGAACTATACTGTACTGTACTATCCTCTACTGAACTGAACTATACTGAACTGAACTATACTGTACTGAACTATACTGTACTGAACTATACTGTACTGAACTATCCTCTACTGAACTATCCTCAAAAGAACTATACTGTACTGAACTATCCTCTACTGTACTATCCTCTACTGAACTGAACTATACTGAACTGAACTATACTGAACTGAACTATACTGTACTGAACTATCCTCTACTGTACTATCCTCTACTGAACTGAACTATACTGAACTGAACTATACTGTACTGAACTATACTGTACTGAACTATCCTCTACTGAACTGAACTATCCTCTACTGAACTGAACTATCCTCTACTGTACTGAACTATACTGTACTGAACTATCCTCTACTGTACTGAACTATCCTCTACTGTACTGAACTATCCTCTACTGAACTATCCTCTACTGAACTGAACTATACTGAACTGAACTATACTGAACTGAACTATACTGTACTGAACTATCCTCTACTGAACTGAACTATACTGAACTGAACTATACTGTACTGAACTATCCTCTACTGAACTGAACTATACTGTACTGAACTATACTGTACTGAACTATACTGTACTGAACTATACTGTACTGAACTATACTGTACTGTACTATCCTCTACTGAACTGAACTATACTGAACTGAACTATACTGTACTGAACTATACTGTACTGAACTATACTGAACTGAACTATACTGTACTGAACTATCCTCTACTGAACTATCCTCTACTGAACTGAACTATACTGTACTGTACTATCCTCTACTGAACTGAACTATACTGTACTGAACTATCCTCTACTGTACTATCCTCTACTGAACTGAACTATACTGTACTGAACTATCCTCTACTGAACTGAACTATACTGTACTGTACTATCCTCTACTGAACTGAACTATACTGTACTGAACTATCCTCTACTGTACTGAACTATACTGTACTGAACTATCCTCTACTGAACTGAACTATCCTCTACTGTACTATCCTCTACTGAACTGAACTATACTGTACTGAACTATCCTCTACTGAACTGAACTATACTGTACTGTACTATCCTCTACTGAACTGAACTATACTGTACTGAACTATCCTCTACTGAACTGAACTATACTGTACTGTACTATCCTCTACTGTACTGAACTATACTGTACTGAACTATCCTCTACTGAACTGAACTATCCTCTACTGTACTGAACTATCCTCTACTGTACTGAACTATCCTCTACTGTACTATCCTCTACTGAACTGAACTATACTGAACTGAACTATACTGTACTGAACTATCCTCTACTGTACTGAACTATACTGTACTGAACTATCCTCTACTGAACTGAACTATCCTCTACTGTACTGAACTATCCTCTACTGTACTGAACTATCCTCTACTGTACTGAACTTTCCTCTACTGAACTATCCTCTACTGTACTGAACTATCCTCTACTGAACTATCCTCTACTGAACTATCCTCTACTGAACTATCCTCTACTGAACTGAACTATCCTCTACTGAACTGAACTATACTGTACTGAACTATCCTCTACTGAACTATCCTCTACTGAACTATCCTCTACTGAACTATCCTCTAATGAACTATCCTCTACTGAACTATCCTCTACTGAACTATCCTCTACTGAACTGAACTATCCTCTACTGAACTATCCTCTACTGAACTGAACTATCCTCTACTGTACTGAACTATTCTCTACTGAACTGAACTATCCTCTACTGAACTGAACTATCCTCTACTGAACTATCCTCTACTGTACTGAACTATCCTCTACTGTACTGAACTATACTGTACTGAACTGAACTATCCTCTACTGAACTGAACTATCCTCTACTGAACTGAACTATACTGTACTGAACTATCCTCTACTGAACTGAACTATACTGTACTGAACTATCCTCTACTGTACTGAACTATCCTCTACTGTACTGAACTATACTGTACTGAACTATCCTCTACTGAACTGAACTATACTGTACTGAACTATTCTCTACTGAACTGAACTATCCTCTACTGAACTGAACTATCCTCTACTGAACTATCCTCTACTGAACTGAACTATCCTCTACTGAACTATCCTCTACTGAACTATCCTCTACTGAACTATCCTCTACTGTACTAAACTATCCTCTACTGAACTGAACTATCCTCTACTGAACTATACTGTACTGAACTATCCTCTACTGAACTATCCTCTACTGAACTGAACTATCCTCTACTGTACTGAACTAGCCTCTACTGAACTATCCTCTACTGAACTATCCTCTACTGAACTGAACTATCCTCTACTGAACTATCCTCTACTGAACTGAACTATCCTCTACTGAACTGAACTATCTTCTACTGAACTATCCTCTACTGAACTGAACTATCCTCTACTGAACTATCCTCTACTGAACTGAACTATCCTCTACTGAACTGAACTATCCTCTACTGAACTATCCTCTACTGAACTGAACTATCCTCTACTGTACTGAACTATCCTCTACTGAACTATCCTCTACTGAACTATCCTCTACTGAACTGAACTATCCTCTACTGTACTGAACTATCCTCTACTGAACTGAACTATCCTCTACTGAACTGAACTATCCTCTACTGAACTGAACTATCCTCTACTGTACTGAACTATACTGTACTAAACTATCCTCTACTGAACTGAACTATCCTCTACTGAACTATCCTCTACTGAACTGAATTATCCTCTACTGAACTATCCTCTACTGAACTGAATTATCCTCTACTGAACTATCCTCTACTGAACTGAACTATCCTCTACTGTACTGAACTATCCTCTACTGAACTATCCTCTACTGTACTAAACTATTCTCTACTGTTCTGTACTCTACTGTTCTGTACTCTACTGTACTCTACTGTTCTCTACTCTTCAGTTCTGTTCTGTACTCTACTGTTCTGTACTGTTCTGTACTCTACTGTACTCTTCTGTACTCTTCAGTTCTGTTCTGTACTCTACTGTACTGTACTCTACTGTACTCTACTGCTCTGTACTCTACTGTACTCTACTATTCTGTACTCTACTGTTCTGTACTATTCTGTACTCTACTGTTCTGTACTGTTCTGTACTCTACTGTTCTGTACTCTACTGTTCTGTACTCTACTCTTCTGTACTCTACTGTATTCTACTGTTCTGTACTCTACTGTACTGTATTCTACTGTTCTGTACTCTACTGTACTCTACTGTTCTGTACTCTACTGTTCTGTACTCTACTGTACTCTACTGTACTCTTCTGTTCTGTACTCTACTGTATTCTACTGTTCTGTACTCTACTGTTCTGTATTCTACTGTTCTGTACTCTACTGTACTCTACTGTTCTGTACTCTACTGTACTCTACTGTTCTGTACTCTACTGTACTCTTCTGTTCTGTACTCTACTGTACTCTTCTGTTCTGTACTCTACTGTACTCTACTGTTCTGTACTCTACTGTTCTGTACTCTACTGTACTCTACTGTTCTGTACTCTACTGTACTCTTCTGTTCTGTACTCTACTGTACTCTACTCTTCTGTACTCTTCAGTTCTGTTCTGTACTCTACTGTTCTGTACTCTTCAGTTCTGTTCTGTACTCTACTGTTCTGTACTCTACTGTACTCTTCTGTACTCTTCAGTTCTGTTCTGTACTGTTCTGTACTCTAC
>NC_048576.1:96450430-96460430 GCF_013265735.2 Oncorhynchus mykiss | reverse complement strand
CATGACCAAAGGGAGGCTGGTGGATGTACAGTGGATCAGCATAGAGAGACAGAGACCTGAATACTGTCGAGATGTGGACAAATACAAAACAGTTTATCGTGGGCTCAAATTAAAAATGATGAATGATAAACATATTTGTAAAAAAAAAAAGCTAAACTATTTTCGGTATTTAGAACCATCATCAGTGTCAAGAATGAATCAATATAGAATCTACATATCAATGCACTATCTTAGTATCTCAGTCATTTGGAGAAGAGGTAAGACTGGATGTTACAGACGTGGGATGGTTATCAGAGAGTTGGCAGCTCGAATCCCTGAGCTGCCTGCAGGTACATCTGTAAGGAGTGAACTGGCAGCCAGAAGGTTAGAGCATTCAACATCCCTGTATACTACCTACCATGTGACCTGGCTGGTATAGTATCTACCATGTGACCTGGTTGGCATAGTATCTACCATGTGACCTGGCTGGTATAGTATCTACCATGTGACCTGGCTGGTATAGTATCTACCATGTGACCTGGTTGGTATAGTTTCTACCATGTGACCTGGCTGGTATAGTATCTACCATGTGACCTGGCTGGTATACTACCTACCATGTGACCTGGCTGGTATAGTATCTACCATGTGACCTGGTTGGTATAGTATCTACCATGTGACCTGGCTGGTATAGTATCTACCATGTGACCTGGCTGGTATACTACCTACCATGTGACCTGGCTGGTATAGTATCTACCATGTGACCTGGCTGGTATAGTATCTACCATGTGACCTGGCTGGTATAGTATCTACCATGTGACCTGGCTGGTATACTACCTACCATGTGACCTGGCTGGTATACTACCTACCATGTGACCTGGCTGGTATACTACCTACCATGTGACCTGGCTGGTATACTACCTACCATGTGACCTGGCTGGTATAGTATCTACCATGTGACCTGGTTGGTATAGTATCTACCATGTGACCTGGCTGGTATACTACCTACCATGTGACCTGGCTGGTATACTACCTACCATGTGACCTGGCTGGTATAGTATCTACCATGTGACCTGGCTGGTATACTACCTACCATGTGACCTGGCTGGTATACTACCTACCATGTGACCTGGCTGGTATAGTATCTACCATGTGACCTGGCTGGGATAGTATCTACCATGTGACCTGGTTGGTATAGTATCTACCATGTGACCTGGTTGGTATAGTATCTACCATGTGACCTGGCTGGTATACTACCTACCATGTGACCTGGTTGGTATACTATCTACCATGTGACCTGGCTGGTATAGTATCTACCATGTGACCTGGCTGGTATACTACCTACCATGTCACTCACGCACACACACTCACACACACCCACACATACACGCACACACAGGCAAGCGCTCACAGATCAACATGTGCTTTCAATTGCTGTGGAAGAGAGCCTGCTCTCCACAGGCCAATGGATTGTTGTGTATATATCTGCATGAGTCTTTTGTGGCGTGTGTGTGTGTGTGTGTGTGTGTGTGTGTGTGTGTGTGTGTGTGTGTGTGAACATTAACTCCGATGGCCACCAGGGTCAAAATGAATCACGTTAAGGGGAGATGGGACGGCTGGGATGGATGACCTCCACACACACACAGCAGTGTCCAGCCCCCTGATCAAATCAACTGCCAGACCAATCATTAAAACACCACATGACTCCGGGAGGTATAAGACAACAACAACAACAGGATACACAATTAGTGACCTTGTCCCATTCCCATAGAGAATTTAATTAGTAACCTGACGTGTTGGTCCCATTTAATTAGTAACCTGACCTGATGTGTTGGTTCCATTTAATTAGTAACCTGACGTGTTGGTCCCATTTAATTAGTAACCTGACGTGTTGGTCCCATTTAATTAGTAACCTGATGTGTTGGTCCCATTTAATTAGTAACCTGACGTGTTGGTCCCATTTAATTAGTAACCTGACCTGATGTGTTGGTTCCATTTAATTAGTAACCTGATGTGTTGGTTCCATTTAATTAGTAACCTGATGTGTTGGTTCCATTTAATTAGTAACCTGACGTGTTGGTCCCATTTAATTAGTAACCTGACCTGACGTGTTGGTCCCATTTAATTAGTAACCTGACCTGACGTGTTGGTTCCATTTAATTAGTAACCTGACGTGTTGGTTCCATTTAATTAGTAACCTGACGTGTTGGTCCCATTTAATTAGTAACCTGACCTGATGTGTTGGTTCCATTTAATTTGTAACCTGACGTGTTGGTTCCATTTAATTAGTAACCTGACGTGTTGGTCCCATTTAATTAGTAACCTGACGTGTTGGTCCCATTTAATTAGTAACCTGACGTGTTGGTCCCATTTAATTAGTAACCTGACCTGACGTGTTGGTCCCATTTAATTAGTAACCTGACCTGATGGTAACATTTAATTAGTAACCTGACGTGTTGGTTCCATTTAATTTGTAACCTGACGTGTTGGTCCCATTTAATTAGTAACCTGACCTGTTGGTCCCATTTAATTAGTAACCTGACCTGACGTGTTGGTCCCATTTAATTAGTAACCTGACCTGACGTGTTGGTTCCATTTAATTAGTAACCTGACGTGTTGGTCCCATTTAATTAGTAACCTGACGTGTTGGTCCCATTTAATTAGTAACCTGACGTGTTGGTTCCATTTAATTAGTAACCTGACGTGTTGGTCCCATTTAATTAGTAACCTGACGTGTTGGTCCCATTTAATTAGTAACCTGACCTGACGTGTTGGTTCCATTTAATTTGTAACCTGACGTGTTGGTCCCATTTAATTAGTAACCTGACGTGTTGGTCCCATTTAATTAGTAACCTGACGTGTTGGTTCCATTTAATTAGTAACCTGACCTGACGTGTTGGTCCCATTTAATTAGTAACCTGACCTGACGTGTTGGTTCCATTTAATTAGTAACCTGACGTGTTGGTCCCATTTAATTAGTAACCTGACCTGACGTGTTGGTTCCATTTAATTAGTAACCTGACGTGTTGGTCCCATTTAATTAGTAACCTGACGTGTTGGTCCCATTTAATTAGTAACCTGACGTGTTGGTTCCATTTAATTAGTAACCTGACGTGTTGGTCCCATTTAATTAGTAACCTGACGTGTTGGTCCCATTTAATTAGTAACCTGACCTGACGTGTTGGTTCCATTTAATTTGTAACCTGACGTGTTGGTCCCATTTAATTAGTAACCTGACGTGTTGCTTCCATTTAATTAGTAACCTGACGTGTTGGTTCCATTTAATTAGTAACCTGACGTGTTGGTTCCATTTAATTAGTAACCTGACGTGTTGGTCCCATTTAATTAGTAACCTGACGTGTTGGTCCCATTTAATTAGTAACCTGACCTGACGTGTTGGTCCCATTTAATTAGTAACCTGACGTGTTGGTCCCATTTAATTAGTAACCTGACCTGACGTGTTGGTCCCATTTAATTAGTAACCTGACGTGTTGGTTCCATTTAATTAGTAACCTGACGTGTTAGTCCCATTTAATTAGTAACCTGACCTGACGTGTTGGTTCCATTTAATTAGTAACCTGACGTGTTGGTCCCATTTAATTAGTAACCTGACGTGTTAGTCCCATTTAATTAGTAACCTGACCTGACGTGTTGGTCCCATTTAATTAGTAACCTGACGTGTTGGTTCCATTTAATTAGTAACCTGACGTGTTGGTTCCATTTAATTAGTAACCTGACGTGTTGGTCCCATTTAATTAGTAACCTGACCTGACGTGTTGGTTCCATTTAATTAGTAACCTGACGTGTTGGTCCCATTTAATTAGTAACCTGACGTGTTGGTCCCATTTAATTAGTAACCTGACGTGTTGATTCCATTTAATTAGTAACCTGACCTGACGTGTTGGTTCCATTTAATTAGTAACCTGACGTGTTGGTTCCATTTAATTAGTAACCTGACGTGTTGGTCCCATTTAATTAGTAACCTGACGTGTTGGTCCCATTTAATTAGTAACCTGACGTGTTGGTCCCATTTAATTAGTAACCTGACGTGTTGGTCCCATTTAATTAGTAACCTGACGTGTTGGTCCCATTTAATTAGTAACCTGACCTGACGTGTTGGTCCCATTTAATTAGTAACCTGACCTGATGGTAACATTTAATTAGTAACCTGACGTGTTGGTTCCATTTAATTTGTAACCTGACGTGTTGGTCCCATTTAATTAGTAACCTGACCTGTTGGTCCCATTTAATTAGTAACCTGACCTGACGTGTTGGTCCCATTTAATTAGTAACCTGACCTGACGTGTTGGTCCCATTTAATTAGTAACCTGACCTGACGTGTTGGTTCCATTTAATTAGTAACCTGACGTGTTGGTCCCATTTAATTAGTAACCTGACCTGACGTGTTGGTTCCATTTAATTAGTAACCTGACGTGTTGCTTCCATTTAATTAGTAACCTGACGTGTTGGTTCCATTTAATTAGTAACCTGACGTGTTAGTCCCATTTAATTAGTAACCTGACCTGACGTGTTGGTTCCATTTAATTAGTAACCTGACGTGTTGGTCCCATTTAATTAGTAACCTGACGTGTTAGTCCCATTTAATTAGCAACCTGACCTGACGTGTTGGTCCCATTTAATTAGTAACCTGACCTTGTAACGTTCTGAGTGTAGTGGGTGAGAAGTCAGGCGCAGGAAGCAGAGAGTTCAGGGGAGTGCTATTTTAATGCACCACAACGGTGAACATAAGCCAACCCCACGAAAACACAGGGCGTAAACAAAACAAACGCCCCAAACAGGGGGACTTAAACGGTCCAGAAAAGACCCACGAAATGGGAAAGCACGTAACTCACAGACGTGCACACAAGTTTACACAACACAGAAGGTCACAATAATTAATCCCGCACAAGGAACCAGGCGGGCCGGCTGACTAAATAAAGCCACACTAATTATACAGAATTCAAAACAGGTGCACTCAATGAACACATAAGGGAGGGGGAGGAAATAATCAGTGGCAGCTAGTAGGCCGGCAACGACGACCGCCGAGCGCCACCCGAACGGGAAGGGGAGCCACCTTCGGTCGGAGTCGTGACAGTACCCCCCCCTTGACGCGCGGCTCCCGCAGCGCGACGACACCGGCCTCGAGGTCGACCCGGAGGACGAGGCGCAGGGCGCTCCGGATGGAGGCGATGGAAATCCCTCAACATTGACGGATCCAAAATGTCCCCCACCGGTACCCAGCACCTCTCCTCCGGACCGTACCCCTCCCAGTCCACGAGGTACTGCAGGCCCCTCACCCGGCGTCTCGAGTCCAGAATGGCCCGTATCGTATACGCCGGGGACCCCTCGATGTCCAGAGGGGGAGGAGGGACCTCCGGCACCTCACCGTCCTGTAGGGGACCAGCTACCACCGGCCTGAGGAGAGACACATGAAACGAGGGGTTAATACGATAATAGGAAGGGAGTTGTAATCGATAACACACCTCGTTTATTCTCCTCAGGACTTTGAAAGGCCCTACACACTGCGGCCCAAGCTTCCGGCAGGGCAAGCGGAGGGGCAGGTTTCGGGTCGAGAGCCAGACCCTGTCCCCCGGTACAAACACGGGGGCCTCACTGCGGTGGCGGTCAGCACTCCTTTTCTGCCGTCCACTAGCTTGTTGAAGGGATTCCCGGACGGCCCTCCAGGTCTCTTTGGAGCGCTGCACCCATTCCTCCACCGCAGGAGCCTCGGTCTGGCTCGGATGCCACGGTGCCAGGACCGGCTGGTACCCCAACACACACTGAAAAGGGGACACATTAGTAGAGGAGTGGCGTAGTGAGTTCTGGGCCATTTCGGCCCAGGGGATGTACCTCGCCCACTCCCCTGGCCGGTCCTGGCAGTACGACCGCAGAAACCTACCCACCTCCTGGTTTACTCTCTCCACCTGCCCATTACTTTTGGGGTGATAACCGGAGGTCAGGCTGACCGAGACCCCCAGACGCTCCATGAACGCCCTCCATACTCGGGACGTGAACTGGGGGCCCCGATCAGAAACGATGTCCTCCGGCACCCCGTAGTGCCGGAAGACGTGGGTGAATAATGCCTCCGCAGTCTGTAGGGCTGTAGGGATACCGGGCAACGGGAGGAGACGGCAGGACTTAGAGAACCGATCCACAATCACCAGAACCGTGGTGTTCCCCTGAGACGGGGGAAGATCGGTCAGGAAGTCTACGGATAGATGTGACCATGGCCGTTGTGGAACGGGGAGGGGTTGTAACTTCCCTCTAGGAAGGTGCCTAGGAGCCTTACTCTGGGCGCATACTGAACAGGAGGAGACATAAACCTTAACGTCCCTAGCCAAGGTAGGCCACCAATACCTCCCCCGAAGGCTTCCTATTGTCCTCCTCACCCCAGGGTGACCCGAGGAGGGTAGGACGTGAGCCCACCGAATCAGTTGGTCCCGAACACCAAGCGGCACGTACTTCTGCCCCGCCGGACACTGAGGAGGCGCGGGTTCAGCCCGTAACGCCCGCTCGATGTCCGAGTCCACCTCCCATACCACCGGTGCTATCAGCTTTGAGGCGGGAAGGATGGGAGTAGGTTCGGTGGACCTATCCTCTGTGTCGTAAAGGCGGGACAGTGCATCCGCTTTCACGTTCTGGGAGCCCGGTCTATACGATAAAGTGAACCGGAATCGGGTAAAAAATATGGCCCACCTTGCCTGACGCGGGTTCAGTCTCCTAGCTGCCCGAATATACTCCAGATTTTGGTGGTCGGTCCAGATGAGAAAGGGGTGCTTAGCCCCCTCAAGCCAGTGTCTCCACACCTTCAGAGCCCTGACCACCGCTAACAACTCCCGGTCACCCACATCATAGTTACGCTCCGCTGGGCTGAGCTTCCTCGAGAAGAAAGCGCAGGGGCGGAGTTTTTGTGGCGTACCCGAGCGCTGTGATAGCACGGCACCCACCCCAGCCTCGGACGCATCCACCTCCACTATGAATGCTAGAGAGGGGTCCGTATGGGCCAACACGGGTGCATCCGTGAACAGCGCCTTCAACTTGTTGAAAGCTCCGTCCGCCTCTGCTGACCACCGCAACCGCACCGGACCCCCCTTCAGCAGTGAGGTAATTGGAGCCGCTACCTGGCCAAAACCCCGGATAAACCTCCGGTAGTAGTTGGCAAAACCCAAAAACCGCTGCACCTCTTTTACCGTGGTCGGAGTCGGCCAATTACGCACGGCCTTACTGCGGTCACCCTCCATCTCCACCCCCGAGGTGGAAATGCGATAACCCAGAAAGGAGACGGCTCGTTTGGAGAACACACACTTCTCAGCCTTGACGTATAGGTCATGCTCCAGCAGTCTACCAAGCACCCTGCGTACCAGAGACACATGCGCGGCGTGAGTGGCTGAGTAGATCAGAATATCATCGATATAAACAACTACTCCCTGCCTGTGCAGGTCCCTGAGAATATCGTCTACAAAGGATTGAAAAACGGCTGGAGCATTCTTTAACCCATACGGCATGACGCAGTACTCATAGTGGCCCGATGTGGTACTAAATGCGGTTTTCCACTCGTCTCCCTTCCGAATACGCACCAGGCTATACGCGCTCCTGAGATCCAATTTTGTGAAGAACTGCGCTCCCTGAAATGATTCCACTGCCGTAGCAATGAGAGGTAGTGGGTAGCTGAATCCCACCGTGATGGCATTTAGACCTCTATAATCAATACACGGACGCAAACCTCCCTCCCTTTTCCTCACAAAAAAGAAACTCGAGGAGACGGGTGAGATGGAGGACCGAATGTACCCCTGTCCCAGAGACTCCGTGATATATGTCTCCATAGCCAACGTCTCCTCCTGGGATAATGGGTACACGTGACTCTTGGGAAGCGCAGCGTCTACCTGGAGATCTATCGCACAATCCCTTCCCGGTCGATGTGGTGGTAATTTAGTCGCCTTCTTTTTACTGAAAGCGATTGCCAAATCGGCATACTCGGGGGGAATGCACACCGTGGGACCATGGTCTGGACTCTCCACCGACGTGGCACCGATGGAAACTCCCAGACACCTTCCAGAACACTCCTCTGACCACCCCTGGAGAACCCCCTGTCTCCACGAAATTTTAGGATTGTGCCGGGCCAGCCAGGGAATCCCTAGCACCACTGGAAACGCAGGCGCATCAATAATGTAGAGACTGATACGCTCCCTATGATTCCCCTGCGTTACCATGTCCAGTGGAACCGTGGTCTCCCTGACCACCCCTGACCCTAATGGCCGGCTATCTAGGGAGTGCACGGGAAAGGGAGAATCTATCGGCACAAGCGGAACACCTAATTTAGTAGCGAGTCCGCGATCCATAAAGTTCGCAGCTGCGCCTGAATCGACTAGCGCCCTATGCTGGGAAGAGGGGAAAAATTTAAGGAAAAAAATCAAGACAAACATGTGACCAACAGGGGGTTCTGGGTGAGTTTGGTGATGACTCACCTGGGGTGATCGAGAAATGTTCCGCCTGCCATCTCGACTCCCAGACGGACCCCCCCAGCACCGATCGGCCGTGTGTCCTCTCCGACCACAGCTGGTGCAGAGGGAGCCTCCTCCTCCGGTACCCCTCGGCACAGTCCCTCCCAACTCCATCGGAACGGGAGTGACGGTGCTGGGTGGTGGAACACACAGGACCCTCTCCGAACGCCCGCGGGCAGCCAGCAGATTGTCCAGTCGGATGGACATGTCAATTAGCTCATCCAGGGAAAGAGCGGTGTCCCGACACGCTAGCTCCCTGCGGACGTCCTCCCGGAGACTACACCGGTAATGGTCGATAAGAGCCCTGTCGTTCCACCCAGATCCTGCTGCCAAGGTCCGGAACTCCAACGCGTAATCCTGGGCGCTCCTCTTCTCCTGCCGGAGATGGAATAGTCGCTCTCCCGCTGCTCGGCCATCTGGAGGGTGGTCAAACACTGCGCGGAAGCGGCGGGAAAACTCTGGGTAGTGCTCCTTCGCTGAGTCTGGGCCATTCCAGACTGCGTTCGCCCACTCCAGAGCACGACCCGTGAGACAGGAGATGAGGACACTCACCCTCTCCGCTCCCGAGGGAGTGGGTCTGACGGTGGCTAGGTACAGTTCCAGCTGGAGTAAGAACCCCTGGCACCCCGCCGCCGCTCCATCATAGACCCTCGGGAGCGTAAGACGGAGGGTGCTGGAGTCGGGAGATGGGGAGTCCTGAGGGGGGGGAGCCGAAGGTGGAGAGAGGAGACCACTTCTCTCCCATCGGTCCATTCTCTCCATCACTTGATCCATAGCCGTTCCGATCCGATGGAGAACGGTGGTATGATGTAGAACCCTTTCCTCCATCGATGGGAGGGGATTGGCTGTTGCTCCTGCTGACTCCATTCCTCAGGGTGCGGGATTCTGTAACGTTCTGAGTGTAGTGGGTGAGAAGTCAGGCGCAGGAAGCAGAGAGTTCAGGGGAGTGCTATTTTAATGCACCACAACGGTGAACATAAGCCAACCCCACGAAAACACAGGGCGTAAACAAAACAAACGCCCCAAACAGGGGGACTTAAACGGTCCAGAAAAGACCCACGAAATGGGAAAGCACGTAACTCACAGACGTGCACACAAGTTTACACAACACAGAAGGTCACAATAATTAATCCCGCACAAGGAACCAGGCGGGCCGGCTGACTAAATAAAGCCTCACTAATTATACAGAATTCAAAACAGGTGCACTCAATGAACACATAAGGGAGGGGGAGGAAATAATCAGTGGCAGCTAGTAGGCCGGCAACGACGACCGCCGAGCGCCACCCGAACGGGAAGGGGAGCCACCTTCGGTCGGAGTCGTGACAGACCTGACGTGTTGGTTCCATTTAATTAGTAACCTGACGTGTTGGTTCCATTTAATTAGTAACCTGACGTGTTGGTCCCATTTAATTAGTAACCTGACCTGACGTGTTGGTTCCATTTAATTAGTAACCTGACGTGTTGGTCCCATTTAATTAGTAACCTGACGTGTTGGTCCCATTTAATTAGTAACCTGACGTGTT
>NC_048576.1:96445430-96447930 GCF_013265735.2 Oncorhynchus mykiss | reverse complement strand
ACAGTGAAATGCTGAATACAACAGGTGTAGTAGACCTTACAGTGAAATGCTGAATACAACAGGTGTAGTAGACCTTACAGTGAAATGCTGAATACAACAGGTGTAGTAGACCTTACAGTAAAATGCTGAATACAACAGGTGTAGTAGACCTTACAGTGAAATGCTGAATACAACAGGTGTAGTAGACCTTACAGTGAAATGCTGAATACAACAGGTGTAGTAGACCTTACAGTGAAATGCTGAATACAACAGGTGTAGTAGACGTCCACCGGTCTGATGTCCATTGATCGGGATTCTGGGCCAAAGCAAGTCTCTTCTTCTTATTGGTCTCCTTATTAAGTAGTTGTTTCTTTGCAGCAATTCGACCATGAAGGACTTATTCATGCAGTTTCCTCTCAACATTGAACTCTGTGAAGTGTTTATTTTGGCTGCAATTTCTGAGGCTGGTAACTATAATGAACTTATGCTCTGCAGCAGAGGTAACTGTGGGTCTTCCTTTCCTGTGGCGGTCCTCATGAGAACCAGTTAACTCTAATGAACTTATCCTCTGCAGCAGAGGTAACTCTGGGTCTTCCTTTCCTGTGGCGGTCCTCATGTGAGCCAGTTAACTCTAATGAACTTATCATCTGCAGCAGAGGTAACTCTGGGTCTTCCTTTCCTGTGGTGGTCCTCATGAGAACCATTTTCATGATAGCGCTTGATGATTTTCACGACTGCACTTGAAGAAACCTTCAAAGTCCTTGAAATGTTCAGGTTTGACTGACCTTCATGTCTTAAAGTAATGATGGACTGTCGTTTCCCTTTGCTTATTTGAGCTGTTCTTGCCCTAATATGGACGTGTTCTTTTACCAAATAAGGCTATCTTCTGTTTACCCCCCCCCCCACCGTGTCACAACACAGCTGATTGGCTCAAACACATTAAGGAAATAAATGAATTAACTTTTAACAAGGCACACCTGTTAATTCAAATGCATTCCAGGTGACCACCTCATGAAGCTGGTTGAGAAAATGTCAAGAGTGTTCAAAGCTGTCATCAAGGCAAAATGGTGGCTACTTTGAAGAATCTCAAATATAACATATATTTTGATTTGTTTAACATGTTTTTGGTTACTACATGATTCCATGTGTTATTTCATGGTTTTGATTTCTTCACTATTTTTGCACAATGCAGAAAAGAATAAAAAATAAATAAAACCCTGTGAATGAGTAGGTGAGTCCAACATGTGGACTGGTACTGTATATGTTGAAGAGGGTGGGGCTCAAGCTGCATCCCTGTCTCACCCAACAGCTATTTCTCTCTCTCTTCACACCCCCTCTCTCTCTCTCTCTTTCTTTCTCTTTCTCACACTCTCTATGAATCCAATTCAATTCAAAAGGTTTTTTTTTGGCATGGGAAAAATATGTTAACATTTACAAAGGATAGAAAATAGGCAATAGGGAAAAAAATAAAACAAAGTCTATATACAGTGAGTGCAAATACGGTCAAATAAGGGAGTTAAGGCAATAAATAGGCCATGGTGGAGAAGTAATTACAATATAGCAATTAAACACTGGAATGGTAGATGTGCAGAAGATGAATGTTCAAGTAGAGATACTGTGGTGCAAAAGGAGCAAAATAAATAAATACAGTATGGGGATGAGGTAGTTGGATGGGCTGTATACAGATGGGCTATGAACAGGTGCAGTTGATCTGTGAGCTGCTCTGACAGATGGTTCTTAAAGCTAGTGAGGGAGATGGGAATCTCCAGCTTCAGTGATTTTTGCAGTTCGTTCCAGTCAGTGGCAGCATTGAACTGGAAGGAAAGGCGACCAAAGGAGGAATTGGCTTTGGGGGTGACCAGTGAGATTTACCTGTTGGTAACGTGTGCTACGAGTGGGTGCTGCTATGGTGACCAGCGAGCTGAGATAGGGCGGGGCTTTACCTAGCAGAGACTTGTAGATAACCTGTAGCTAGTTGGTTTGGTGACGAGTATGAAGCGAGGGCCAGCCAACGAGAGCGTACAGGTCGCAGTGGTGGGTAGTATATGGGGCTTTGGTGACAAAACGGATGGCACTGTGATAGACTACATCCAGTTTGCTGAGTAGAGTGTTGGAGGCTATTTTATAGATGACATCGCCGAAGTCGAGGATTGGTAGGATGGTCAGTTTTACGAGGGTATTTTTGGCAGCATGAGTGAAGGAAGCTTTGTTGCGAAATAGGAAGCTGATTCTAGATTTAACTTTTGATTGGAGATGCTTAATGTGAGTCTGGAAGGAGAGTTTACAGTCTAACCAGACACCCAGGTATTTGTAGTTATCCACGTATTCTAAGTCAGAGCCGTCCAGAGTAGTGATGCTGGATGGGAGGGCAGGTGCGGGCAATGATCGGTTGAATAGCATGCATTTAGTTTGATTTGCTTTTAAGAGCAGTTGGAGGCCACGAAAGGAGAGTTGTATGGCATTGAAGCTCGTCTGGAGGTTAGTTAACACAGTGTCCAAAGAAGGGCCAGAAGTATACCGT
>NC_048576.1:96422930-96440430 GCF_013265735.2 Oncorhynchus mykiss | reverse complement strand
CCGGACCTCTCCTCCATTCTCCCGGACCTCTCTTCCATTCCCCCGGACCTCTCCACCATTCCGCCGTACCTCTCCTACATTCCCCCGGACCTCTCCTCCAGTCCCCCGGACCTCTCCTCCATTCCCCCGGACCTCTACTCCAGTCCCCCGGACCTCTCCTCCATTCCCCCGGACCTCTACTCCAGTCCCCCGGACCTCTCCTCCATTCCCCCGGACCTCTACTCCAGTCCCTCGGACCTCTCCTCCATTCCCCCGGACCTCTCCTCCATTCCCCCGGACCTCTCCACCATTCCCCCGGACCTCTCCTCCATTCTCCCGGACCTCTCTTCCATTCCCCCGGACCTCTCCACCATTCCCCCGTACCTCTCCTCCATTCCCCCGGACCTCTCCTCCATTCCCCCGGACCTCTCCTCCATTCCCCCGTACCTCTCCTACATTCCCCCGGACCTCTCCACCATTCCCCCACACCTCTCCTCCATTCCCCCGGACCTCTCCTCCATTCCCCCGGACCTCTCCTCCATTCCCCCGGACCTATCCACCATTCCTCCGGACCTCTCCACCATTCCCGCAGAGTACCACCAGGACCTCCGGGAGGTGTTCAGTAAGGCCTGGGCCACTTCACTTCCTACGCACTGGTTTACCTACTGACTGGTTTATCCACTGACTGGTTTATCCACTGACTGGTTTACCCACTGACTGGTTTAACCACTGACTGGTTTACCCACTGACTGGTTTACCCACTGACTGGTTTATCCACTGACTGGTTTACCTACCGACTGGTTTACCCACTGACTGGTTTACCCACTGACTGGTTTACCTACTGACTGGTTTACCAACTGACTGGTTTACCCACTGACTGGTTTACTTACTGACTGGTTTACCTACTGACTGGTTTACCCACTGACTGGTTTACCTACTGACTGGTTTACCCACTGACTGTTTTACCTACTGACTGGTTTACCTACTGACTGGTTTACCTACTGACTGGTTAACCTACTGACTGGTTAATCTACTGACTGGTTTACCTACTGACTGGTTTATCCACTGACTGGTTTACCTACTGACTGGTTTACCAACTGACTTGTTTACCCACTGACTGGTTTACCTACTGACTGGTTTACTTACTGACTGGTTTACCTACTGACTGGTTTACTTACTGACTGGTTTACCCACTGACTGGTTTACCTACTGACTGGTTTACTTACTGACTGGTTTACCCACTGACTGGTTTACCAACTGACTGGTTTACTTACTGACTGGTTTACCCACTGACTGGTTTACTTACTGAATGGTTTACCTACTGACTGGTTTACCTACTGACTGGTTTACTTACTGACTGGTTTACCCACTGACTGGTTTACTTACTGAATGGTTTACCTACTGACTGGTTTACTTACTGACTGGTTTACTTACTGACTAGTTTACCTACTGACTGGTTTACTTACTGACTGGTTTACCTACTGACTGGTTTACTTACTGACTGGTTTATCCACTGACTGGTTTACCTACTGACTGGTTTACCTACTGACTGGTTTACCTACTGACTGGTTTATTTACTGACTGGTTTACCTACTGACTGGTTTACCTACTGACTGGTTTACTTACTGACTGGTTTACCTACTGATTGGAGTCCATTTCTGCCAAGGTCAAATCAGTTTACTGGACACACACTCACTCACACAAATGCCTCCGTGCCGGCACACACACACCTCATGTTTGTGTTTGAATGTCAGACAATTAAAAGCATTGTGTTTCCTTGGTGACATGGCCATTCCTGTGTGTGTGTGTGTGTGTGTGTGTGTGTGTGTGTGTGTGTGTGTGTGTGTGTGTGTGTGTGTGTGTGTGTGTGTGTGTGTGTGTGTGTGCCCCTGCGTGTGTGTGTGTGTGTATGTATGTGTGTGTGTGTGTGTGTGTGTGCCCCTGCGTGTGTGTGTGTTTGTCTGTGTGTGTCTGTGTGTGCGTGTGTGTGTGTGTGTGTGTGTGTGTGTGTGTGTGTGTGTGTGTGTGTGTGTGTGTGTGTGTGTGTGTGTGTGTGTGTGTGTGTGTGTGTGATATTGTGGAGAGACTGAGGGGTGCGTTACTCAGAGTGACAGCCAGAAAGGTGACATTGCCACCTGCCCGGGAGTCGGGCGCCAGCCGCGTCGTAATTTCTCTGTCTCGTTCCTGTTACCTTGATCAACTACAGGATAACAGAAGTGTTCCCTCTGTCTCGTTTTCCCTTGAACGAGCGACTCAAAGTGTGTGCGTGTGTGCCTCTGCGTGTGCCTGTGAGTGTGCTTGCATGTGTGCTTGTATGTGTGCTTGTGTGTGTGCATGTGAATGTGCGTGTGTTTTTTAGTGTGTTAGTGTGTTTGTGTGTGTGTGTGTCTGTGTCTGTCTGATGGGTGATGGATAGTTTACTGCCTCCCAACCTGTTCTCACCACCACTAGTTTACAACTTCTACTCTGTCCTCCTCTCTCATTATCTCCCTCTCCTGTTCTCTCACTTGGAGCATCACCTTAGGTCATAAACTACTGCAGAGAGGAAAAATAGAGAACCACTTTAGAAAAGAAAGAGAGAAAGAGAAGAGAGACAGAGAAAGAGAGAGTTAGAGAGAGAGAGAGCAAGAGAAGATAAAGAACGAGAGTTAGAGAGAGAAAGAGAAAGAAAGAAAGAAAGAAAGATAAATTTAGAGAGAGAAAGAGAAGAGAGACAGAGAGAGAGAGAGACAGAGAGAGAGACAGAGACACAGAGAGAGAGAGAGAGAGAGAGAGAGAGAGAGTTAGAGAGAGAGAGAGGGGGTGCAAGTCGCAGTTACAAGCTGTTTGTCAAAACTATCAAGATGAAACAGTAAACATGGCTTTATGTGGAGTGTTTCACAATACAGAACAGGTATTTTAGCAGCTCCATGTTCACAAACCTAAAATCATACAATACACAGCCTGTGAAAAATGGAATCAAATTGTAGTGAATTTGAGCCAAACTGAAACTAGGAACCTTGAGGAATGACATCAAAGACATGACTGCCTGCGCCAAGAAGCTGCAGACTAGAAAGGAGGGAAAGGAGGGAGTGAATTTGGAGGGTAGCTACCAGAAGCTTAATACCTACATGATGTGAAAAACACAGACACACCCTGTGCCAATAAGGTCCAGACCTCAGTTCAGGGGTTGAGGCAGGATTAGCAGGGCAGCAACACAACTCTGCAGTATTAAGGTCCAGACCTCAGTTCAGGGATTGAGGCAGGATTAGCAGAGCAGCAACACAACTCTGCAGTATTAAGGTCCAGACCTCAGTTCAGGGATTGAGGCAGGATTAGCAGGGCAGCAACACAACTCTGCAGTATTAAGGTCCAGACCTCAGTTCAGGGAATGAGGCAGGATTAGCAGGGCAGCAACACAACTCTGCAGTATTAAGGTCCAGACCTCAGTTCAGGGGTTGAGGCAGGATTAGCAGGGCAGCAACACAACTCTGCAGTATTAAGGTCCAGACCTCAGTTCAGGGATTGAGGCAGGATTAGCAGGGCAGCAACACAACTCTGCAGTATTAAGGTCCAGACCTCAGTTCAGGGGTTGAGGCAGGATTAGCAGGGCAGCAACACAACTCTGCAGTATTAAGGTCCAGACCTCAGTTCAGGGGTTGAGGCAGGATTAGCAGGGCAGCAACACAACTCTGCAGTATTAAGGTCCAGACCTCAGTTCAGGGAATGAGGCAGGATTAGCAGGGCAGCAACACAACTCTGCAGTATTAAGGTCCAGACCTCAGTTCAGGGAATGAGGCAGGATTAGCAGGGCAGCAACATAACTCTGCAGTATTAAGGTCCAGACCTCAGTTCAGGGATTGAGGCAGGATTAGCAGAGCAGCAACACAACTCTGCAGTATTAAGGTCCAGACCTCAGTTCAGGGGTTGAGGCAGGATTAGCAGAGCAGCAACACAACTCTGCAGTATTAAGGTCCAGACCTCAGTTCAGGGATTGAGGCAGGATTAGCAGAGCAGCAACACAACTCTGCAGTATTAAGGTCCAGACCTCAGTTCAGGGGTTGAGGCAGAATTAGCAGGACAGCAACACTACAGTATGTCAATATCTCATAACCATGACTAATTAGATCCATGAGTCACAACAGCAACTCAATCACTGCTATCAGTTAACATGTACTGTAACCATCTGGAGAGAGAGAGAGGGAGATCGTTACAAAACTCTCTATATATAATATGACATTTGTAATGTCTTTATTGTTTAGAAACTTATGTATGTGTAATGTTTACTGCTAATTTTTATTGTTTATGGAGAGAGGGAGAGATGGAGAGAGGGAGAGAGGGAGAGATGGTGAGAGGATAGATGGAGAGAGGGAGAGATGGAGAGATGGAGAGAGGGAGAGAGAGAGAGGGAGAGAGAGAGAGGGGGAGAGGGAGAGATGGAGAGGGAGAGAGGGAGAGAAAGAGAGAGGGAGAGAGGGAAAGATGGAGAGAGGGAGAGATGGAGAGAGAGAGAGGGAGAGAGGGAGGGAGAGAGGGAGAGAGAGAGGGAGAGAGAGACAGACAGACAGACAGGACAGACAGACAGACCACTCACAGAGCCAGCCTCGCACCCAGCAGTGACTGGGTTTTACTATTAAAGCTGATCAGCCTGGCTGAGCATTTCACTGTAGCCACGTCACACCTTGGGCATGGTCTTTTCCTCCACAGGAGCCAAAGATGTCACAGTCCGACGCAGATAGAAAGACGATAACATGACGGGGAACCCAACCATCTACCTTCCCAGATGCGTCTATCTTCTCGGAGCATCGTTTACAGACTGGGTGCCGTTGGAGTAGACTGCTAAGGGGAATAGTTTCGTGCGCTCTCCTCTCCTCTGCACGCCTCCGTCGCTTCCCTCGGCAATGTTTGGTTTCGTTCTCCCATTACCCAACCCCGCCGTCTGTCATTTATGAACTTTTAGCGCCGCTGTGCAACAGTTTCTCCGCACCCAGTGCGCGGAAGACTATGAAGACCACGCGGAAATGCCGCGCTCTGCTCTCGGTTGGACTCAACCTGGTCGCGCTGTTTTTTTCCACCACCGCGTTCATTACGACGTACTGGTGCGAGGGCACTCAGCGGGTCCCCAAGCCCAACTGCAGCAAGCAGCGGCGGCACAACTGCATCGACAACGGCACGAACGAGACAGACAAGAGCAAGGTCCACTACAGCTGGGAGACCGGAGACGATCGCTTTCTGTTCCGCCGTTTCCACACCGGGATCTGGTACTCCTGCGAGGAGAACATTCACGGTCCAGGTGAGATGATAACGTTTCTGTTAGTTAGACGCGCTCATAATGAGTCATTAGAACTATTGACATCCGGTTGAATGTTGACTAATGGTCTCGGGAAATCGGATAAATGGGTTGAAATCACAACTCAAATCTAAGTTTATTTGTCATATGCAACAGGATCCAATGGGATGTAAACGGCAGTATGTAACGCGAGCTCTTATCTCAACTGTTGCACGTTGCAGGAATAATCTCAAAACGTTTCAATAAGTAGGTTCATTAAATAATAATAATAGGATGTTGGTATGATAAGAAGTCTTAACAAAGTGCGCTGACAGTGAAACGGAACATCTGCTGTTTACTGTCTTCTATAGGCTACGTTTAGAATATTACGACCAGAACTCAATCAGACAGTTATTAGTTAATATCGGACTTTACTGAATTAACAGTGATACGTAGGCTGAACATTCTCACATTGATTGATCTGCGACGTGTATTGGATGCTGCACACACTCTCTCGTCAATATCTCCCGCGGTACGTAACTCATATGAGCTAATCGTTCACTTCAACAACAGGTTTACTTACTCTCAGACTCAGAAATCGAATTAAAGTGTATTGGTACATACACAGATGAGCAGATGTTATCACAGGTGCAGAGAAATTGCTTGTGTTTCTAGCTCCAACGGTGCAGTAATACCAAGCGATACAGAACAACAGGCACTTAATCCACAAAGTAAAAATAAAGAAATTACGAAAAATGTCAGACTGAGCAATGACAGGGTCTTGAATATATATTTAATTTATTAGTTTTATTACTTTTTTGATGATGTCGTTTTGTGTTGCTAGGTATTATCACTGCACTGTTGAGGCTAGAAACACACTGCAGGTCAAACACCGTTTCTATTTATATACTGTCCATACTGTCGATACACACCATTATATACAAACGGTGTCTAAGACAGGAACACAGTTCATATGAAGTAGGTATAGCCGTATGTAAACATGACTAACGTGACCTGTGTTCAATGACTCTGTATACACAGGGCAAAGCAGTTTCTAAGGTGCAGGGTAGAGTAACGGGTGGTAGCCGGCTAGAAACGGTGACTACGGTTCAGCGCTGGGGTACTCGGAGGAGACCGGCTAGAAACAGTGACTACGGTTCAGCGCAGGGTACGAGGAGGAGACCGGATAGAAACAGTGACTACGGTTCAGCGCAGGGTACGAGGAGGAGACCGGATAGAAACAGTGACTACGGTTCAGCGCAGGGTACTCGGAGGAGACCGGATAGAAACAGTGACTACGGTTCAGCGCAGGGTACTCGGAGGAGACCGGATAGAAACAGTGACTACGGTTCAGCGCAGGGTACTCGGAGGAGACCGGCTAGAAACAGTGACTACGGTTCAGGGCAGGGTACTCGGAGGAGACCGGCTAGAAACAGTGACTACGGTTCAGCGCAGGGTACTCGGAGGAGACCGGCTAGAAACAGTGACTACGGTTCAGGGCAGGGTACTCGGAGGAGACCGGCTAGAAACAGTGACTACGGTTCAGCGCAGGGTCCTCGGAGGAGACCGGCTAGCGGTGAATGTTTAACAGTCTGATAGTATTGAAGCTGTTTTCAGTCTCAGCTTTGATATTGCTCATCCACATATTTATATATTCTTATCCCATTCCTTTACTTAGATCTGTGTGTATTAGGTATTTGTTGTGTAATTGTTAGATATTACTTGTTAGATATCGCTGCGCTGTTGGAACTAGAAGCACAAGCATTTCTCTACACTCGCAATAACATCTGCTAAACGCATGTGTATGTGACCAATAAAATGTCATTTGATTTAATTTGATTTACTACTACTAGATGGTAGCGGGTTGGCTCGGTTGGCTGATGTCTTGGCCTCCCTGTGACACAAGGTGGTGTAGGTGTTCTGGAGGGCTGTCAGTGTTTCCCCAATGATGTGTTGGGCTGACCGCACCACTGTCTGGAGATCTCTGAGGTTGCGGACGATGCTATTGCCGTACTAGGTGATGACACAGCCTGACAGAATGCTCTCAATGGTGCATATACAGTGCCTTGCGAAAGTATTCGGCCCCCTTGAACTTTGCAACCTTTTGCCACATTTCAGGCTTCAAACATAAAGATATAAAACTGTATTTTTTTGTGAAGAATCAACAACAAGTGGGACACAATCATGAAGTGGAACGACATTTATTGGATATTTCAAACTTTTTTAACAAATCAAAAACTGAAAAATTGGGCGTGCAAAATTATTCAGCCCCCTTAAGTTAATACTTTGTAGCGCCACCTTTTGCTGCGATTACAGCTGTAAGTCGCTTGGGGTATGTCTCTATCAGTTTTGCACATCGAGAGACTGACATTTTTTCCCATTCCTCCTTGCAAAACAGCTTGAGCTCAGTGAGGTTGGATGGAGAGCATTTGTGAACAGCAGTTTTCAGTTCTTTCCACAGATTCTCGATTGGATTCAGGTCTGGACTTTGACTTGGCCATTCTAACACCTGGATATGTTTATTTTTGAACCATTCCATTGTAGATTTTGCTTTATGTTTTGGATCATTGTCTTGTTGGAAGACAAATCTCTGTCCCAGTCTCAGGTCTTTTGCAGACTCCATCAGGTTTTCTTCCAGAATGGTCCTGTATTTGGCTCCATCCATCTTCCCATCAATTTTAACCATCGTCCCTGTCCCTGCTGAAGAAAAGCAGGCCCAAACCATGATGCTGCCACCACCATGTTTGACAGTGGGGATGGTGTGTTCAGCTGGGTTGCTTTTACGCCAAACATAACGTTTTGCATTGTTGCCAAAAAGTTCAGTTTTGGTTTCATCTGACCAGAGCACCTTCTTCCACATGTTTGGTGTGTCTCCCAGGTGGCTTGTGGCAAACTTTAAACAACACTTTTTATGGTTATCTTTAAGAAATGGCTTTCTTCTTGCCACTCTTCCATAAAGGCCAGATTTGTGCAATATACGACTGATTGTTGTCCTATGGACAGAGTCTCCCACCTCAGCTGTAGATCTCTGCAGTTCATCCAGAGTGATCATGGGCCTCTTGGCTGCATCTCTGATCAGTCTTCTCCTTGTATGAGCTGAAAGTTTAGAGGGACGGCCAGTTCTTGGTAGATTTGCAGTGGTCTGATACTCCTTCCATTTCAATATTATCGCTTGCACAGTGCTCCTTGGGATGTTTAAAGCTTGGGAAATCGTTTTGTATCCAAATCTGGCTTTAAACTTCTTCACAACAGTATCTCAGACCTGCCTGGTGTGTTCCTTGTTCTTCATGATGCTCTCTGCGCTTTTAACGGACCTCTGAGACTATCACAGTGCAGGTGCATTTATACGGAGACTTGATTACACACAGGTGGATTGTATTTATCATCATTAGTCATTTAGGTCAACATTGGATCATTCAGAGATCCTCACTGAACTTCTGGAGAGAGTTTGCTGCACTGAAAGTAAAGGGGCTGAATAATTTTGCACGCCGAATTTTTCAGTTTTTGATTTGTTAAAAAAGTTTGAAATATCCAATAAATGTCGTTCCACTTCATGATTGTGTCCCACTTGTTGTTGATTCTTCACAAAAAATACAGTTTTATATCTTTATGTTTGAAGCCTGAAATGGGGCAAAAGATTGCAAAGTTCAAGGGGGCCGAATACTTTCGCAAGGCACTGTATATACATTTGTGAGGGTCTTAGGGCCCAAAACTAATTTCTTCAGCCTTCTGTGGTTGAAGAAGTGCTGTTGAGCCTACTATCTGTGTGAAGGGACCATTTCGGTTGACAGTGATGTGCATGCTGAGTAATATGACGTTTTTCACCCTCTCCACTGCAGCCCCGTCGATGTGGATGGGGGAGTGCTCTCTCTAATGTCTCCTGAAGTTCACGATCAGCCCCTTCGTTTGGTTGATGTTGAGGTAGAGGTTATTTTGTTGGCACCACTCTGCCAGGGCTCTCACCTCCTCCCTGTAGATTGTGACATCGTTATTGGTAATCAGGTCTACCACTATTGTGTCATCAACAAACTTGATGATTGAGTTGGAGACGTGCTTGGCCATGAAGTCATGGGTGAACAGGGAGCACAGGAGGGGGCTGAGCACGCACCCCTGTGGGCCGCCCATGTTGAGGATCAGTGTAGTAGAGGTGTTGTTGTCTACCTTCACCACCTGGGAGTCGGCCCGTCAGGAAGTCCAGGACCCAGCTGCACAGGGAAGGGTTCAGACCCAGAACCCTGAGCTTAGTGATTATCTTGGAGGAGCACTATGGTGTTGGAAGACTGACCTGTAGTTGATGAACCACTTTCTTACGTAGGTATTTCTCTTGTCCAGGTGGGATATTGGCAGTGTGCAATTGTTAGAAATATTATGAATAAATGAATAAACAATATTCTAATTTAAATGGAACTGTAACTAAGTAAACTTATACTCTGTTTTGTTATATCTGATTAACAATGTGAGTTCATAAGAAGGGATTGTGTGACACGGACAAGGAGTAATTAAAGTTAATGAACACCATTCCAACTAGGAAGAAAGGAATGGGTTGTGGATTAAGTAAACAGATAATGTAGTTAACCTATGGTTGAACCTGACTAAACTGAGCTCTGGGGTGTTTTAGATAAGGCAGTGAGTGCATTCCTAGGTTTTCTGTTAATTAGAACTGTCAGCTAAGTGGTGATCGATAATGGTGAGGAGTCAAAAGTTAATTCAGTTGTGTTGTGTGTCCTGTGTATGTGCTAGGCGGTCAGAAAGAACTCAGAATGAACTTTTAAAGTTCCATTTGTCCCGGTCTGGAGGAGGAGATTCATTTTAGAAGCAATGAATTGACGTCATGTTATTGTATATAAACTGTTGCTGTCTTACAGGGGGTCATAGCTGGTCTGTTTGTGCACGTCCACGTTCCTAGTCACCTTGCCGTGGTTAAATGTGGTGGTTCGCGCTTTCAGTTTTGCACAAATGCTGCCTAATCTAATCGCGACAGTGCGAACAACATCCTCTATACACTTCCTGATGAGTCAAAACAATCTTGAAGCATAGATTCCGATTGGTCAGACCAACGTTGAACAGTCCTTACCATGGTAACTTCCTGTTTGAGTTTCTGCTTATATGAGGGAAGCAGCAGAATGGAGGTATGATCTGATTTGCCATAGAGAGGGCGGGGGGAGGGTCTTGTAGCCACCCCAGAACTGAGGTATGATCTGATTTGCCATAGAGAGGGCGGGGGGAGGGTCTTGTTGTCACCCCGAACGGAGGTATGATTTGATTTGCCATAGAGAGGGCGGGGGGAGGGTCTTGTTGCCACCCCGAACGGAGGTATGATCTAATTTACCATAGAGAGGGCGGGGGGAGGGTTTTGTTGCCACCCAGAATGGAGAGTAGCAATGGTCAAGAGTTGGTGTTGCACGTGTAGCACAGAAGATGTGTTGATAGAATTTCGGCGTTTTGTTTCTCAGATTTCCTTTATTAAAGTCCCCAGCTACAATAAAGGTGGCCTCAGAATATACGTTTCTCAGAGAGAGAGAGAGAGAGAGAGAGAGAGGGAGAGGGAGAGAGAGAGAGAGAGAGAGAGACAGAGAGAGAGAGAGAGAGGGAGAGGGAGAGGGGGAGAGGGAGAGGGAGAGATTGTGTGTGAGAGAGAGAGATAAGAAAGAAAGAAAGAAAGAAAGAAAGAAAGAAAGAAAGGGAGAGACAAACACACACACAGGCAGAGCTTTATGGGAGCTGTGGAAGCCAATGTAGCCTGGTGAGCACTATCTGGCCAAGTCCTTCTAATTGTTTCAAACCTAACCCAAGCCTTAACCCTGACCATAACCACTCTGCTAACCTTATGCCTAACCCCGACCCTAACCACTCTGCTAACCTTATGCCTAACCCCGACCCTAACCACTCTGCTAACCTTATGCCTAACCCTAACCACTCTGCTAACCTTATGCCTAACCCTGACCCTAACCACTCTGCTAACCTTATGCCTAACCCTGACCCTAACCACTCTGCTAACCTTATGCCTAACCCCGACCCTAACCACTCTGCTAACCTTATGCCTAACCCCGACCCTAACCACTCTGCTAACCTTATGCCTAACCCCGACCCTAACCCTGACCCTAACCACTCTGCTAACCTTATGCCTAACCCCGACCCTAACCCTGACCCTAACCACTCTGCTAACCTTATGCCTAACCCTAACTTTAAATTAAGACCAAAAAGCTTATTAATGTTTTTTATATTTTTGAGGGTACAAACCATTTGGACTTTGCAGCTAGGCCATTTAGTGGGAACCCAGTGTTCTCTCCTCTCTCTGGGCTGGTAGGCTGGCATTACCTCGTACCTCAACACAGCTGTCCTATGTTATCTGCCAGGCAAGCAGGCAGGGTGTGTATGTATGCGTCTTTGTGTGTGTGTTTGTGCTTTGTGCTTTGTGTGTGTGTGTGTGTGTGTGTGTGTGTGTGTGTGTGTGTGTGTGTGTGTGTGTGTGTGTGTGTGTGTGTGTGTGTGTGTGTGTGTGTGTGTGTGTGTGTGTGTGTGCTGGCAGCGCGCTGTAGGCAGGCTCTGACAGACTGGGGCTCCGGCAGTCTCCTGCAGCTGTGGAAGATACTGGTCTTCCTGGGTCTCCCATCTTGCCACTGGAATATCACCTTCCTACAGTGAAGTAGTGTCCCCCTTGTTTTGTTCCATCCCACTTGATTTGTTCCATCCCCCTTGATTGGTTCCATCCCCCTTGATTGGTTCCATCCCACTTGATTGGTTCCATCCCCCTTGATTGGTTCCATCCCACTTGATTTGTTCCATCCCACTTGATTGGTTCCATCCCCCTTGATTGGTTCCATCCCCCTTGATTGGTTCCATCCCCCTTGATTTGTTCCATCCCCCTTGATTTGTTCCATCCCACTTGATTTGTTCCATCCCACTTGATTGGTTCCATCCCCCTTGATTGGTTCCATCCCCCTTGATTGGTTCCATCCCCCTTGATTTGTTCCATCCCCCTTGATTTGTTCCATCCCACTTGATTTGTTCCATCCCACTTGATTGGTTCCATCCCCCTTGATTGGTTCCTTCCCACTTGATTTGTTCCATCCCACTTGATTGGTTCCATCCCCCTTGATTGGTTCCATCCCCCTTGATTGGTTCCATCCCCCTTGATTGGTTCCTTCCCACTTGATTTGTTCCATCCCACTTGATTGGTTCCATCCCCCTTGATTTGTTCCATCCCCCTTGATTTGTTCCATCCCCCTTGATTGGTTCCATCCCCCTTTATTTGTTCCATCCCCCTTGATTTGTTCCATCCCACTTGATTTGTTCCATCCCACTCGATTTGTTCCATCCCCCTTGATTGGTTCCTTCCCACTTGATTTGTTCCATCCCACTTGATTTATTCCATCCCCCTTGATTGGTTCCTTCCCACTTGATTTGTTCCATCCCACTTGATTTGTTCCATCCCCCTTGATTGGTTCCTTCCCACTTGATTTGTTCCATCCCACTTGATTTGTTCCATCCCCCTTGATTGGTTCCTTCCCACTTGATTTGTTCCATCCCACTTGATTGGTTCCATCCCCCTTGATTGGTTCCTTCCCACTTGATTTGTTCCATCCCACTTGATTTGTTCCATCCCCCTTGATTGGTTCCTTCCCACTTGATTTGTTCCATCCCACTTGATTGGTTCCATCCCCCTTGATTGGTTCCTTCCCACTTGATTGGTTCCATCCCACTTGATTTGTTCCATCCCCCTTGATTGGTTCCTTCCCACTTGATTTGTTCCATCCCACTTGATTTTTTCCATCCCCCTTGATTGGTTCCTTCCCACTTGATTTGTTCCATCCCACTTGATTGGTTCCATCCCCCTTGATTGGTTCCTTCCCACTTGATTTGTTCCATCCCACTTGATTGGTTCCATCCCCCTTGATTGGTTCCTTCCCACTTGATTTGTTCCATCCCACTTGATTGGTTCCTTCCCACTTGATTGGTTCCATCCCACTTGATTTGTTCCATCCCACTTGATTGGTTCCATCCCACTTGATTGGTTCCATCCCACTTGGTTTGTTCCATCCCACTTGATTGGTTCCTTCCCACTTGGTTTGTTCAATCCCACTTGATTGGTTCCTTCCCACTTGGTTTGTTCCATCCCCACTTGATTTCCTTTCCAATGGGATAGCAGCGTGGAGTATTGGTCGTCACCATCTGGATGTCACCATGATACAGTCGACTACACAGTGGAGACAGTTTGAGCTGCAAGATGGCAACACAACAACAAGGGGACAGTGTCCTTCGCTCCCGCTTGCTTGAGCATTGCTCTCCAGCTGTAAAGAGAGGGAAGTAGCTAGATTGTGTAATCAATATCAGGTCAGTGAGGACAGTGAAGTAACTAGATAGTGTAGTCAATATCAGGTAAGTGAGCACAGGGAAGTAGCTAGATAGTGTAGTTAATATCAGGTCAGTGAGGACAGGGAAGTAGCTAGATAGTGTAGTCAATATCAGATCAGATCAGTGAGGAGAAGAGAGGGAAGTAGCTAGATAGTGTAGTCAATATCAGATCAGATCAGTGAGGAGAGGAAGTAGCTAGATAGTGTAGTCAATATCAGATCAGAGAGGAGAGGAAGTAGCTAGATAGTGTAGTCAATATCAGATCAGAGAGGAGAGGAAGTAGCTAGATAGTGTAGTCAATATCAGATCAGATCAGTGAGGAGAGGAGGTAGCTAGATAGTGTAATCAATATCAGGTCAGTGAGGACAGTGAAGTAACTAGATAGTGTAGTCAATATCAGGTAAGTGAGCACAGGGAAGTAGATAGATAGTGTAGTTAATATCAGGTCAGTGAGGACAGGGAAGTAGCTAGATAGTGTAGTCAATATCAGATCAGATCAGTGAGGAGAAGAGAGGGAAGTAGCTAGATAGTGTAGTCAATATCAGATCAGATCAGTGAGGAGAGGAAGTAGCTAGATAGTGTAGTCAATATCAGATCAGAGAGGAGAGGAAGTAGCTAGATAGTGTAGTCAATATCAGATCAGATCAGTGAGGAGAGGAGGTAGCTAGATAGTGTAGTCAATATCAGATCAGATCAGTGAGGAGAGGAAGTAGCTAGATAGTGTAGTCAAGATCAGATCAGTGAGGAGGGGGAAGTAGCTAGATAGTGTAGTCAATATCAGATCAGATCAGTGAGGAGAGGGAAGTAGCTAGATAGTGTAGTCAATAACGGATCAGATCAGTGAGGAGAGGGAAGTAGCTAGATGGTGTAGTCAATATCAGATCAGATCAGTGAGGAGAGGGAAGTAGCTAGATAGTGTAGTCTATAACGGATCAGATCAGTGAGGAGAGGGAAGTAGCTAGATGGTGTAGTCAATATCAGATCAGATCAGTGAGGAGAGGGAAGTAGCTAGATGGTGTAGTCAATATCAGATCAGATCAGTGAGGAGAGGGAAGTAGCTAGATAGTGTAGTCAGTATCAGATCAGATCAGTGAGGAGAGGGGAGTAGCTAGATAATGTAGTCAATATCAGATCAGATCAGTGAGGAGAGAGAAGTAGCTAGATAATGTAGTCAATATCAGATCAGATTAGTGAGGAGAGGGGTGTAGCTAGATAGTGTAGTCAATATCAGATCAGATCAGTGAGGAGAGGGAAGTAGCTAGATAATGTAGTCAATATCAGATCAGTGAGGAGAGGGAAGTAGCTAGATGGTGTAGTCAATATCAGATCAGATCAGTGAGGAGAGGGGAGTAGCTAGATAGTGTAGTCAGTATCAGATCAGATCAGTGAGGAGAGGGGAGTAGCTAGATAATGTAGTCAATATCAGATCAGATCAGTGAGGAGAGAGAAGTAGCTAGATAATGTAGTCAATATCAGATCAGATTAGTGAGGAGAGGGGTGTAGCTAGATAGTGTAGTCAATATCAGATCAGATCAGTGAGGAGAGTGAAGTAGCTAGATAATGTAGTCAATATCAGATCAGTGAGGAGAGGGAAGTAGCTAGATGGTGTAGTCAATATCAGATCAGATCAGTGAGGAGAGGGGAGTAGCTAGATAATGTAGTCAATATCAGATCAGATCAGTGAGGAGAGGGGAGTAGCTAGATAGTGTAGTCAATATCAGATCAGATCAGTGAGGAGAGGGAAGTAGCTAGATAATGTAGTCAATATCAGATCAGATCAGTGAGGAGAGAGAAGTAGCTAGATAATGTAGTCAATTTCAGATCAGATCAGTGAGGAGAGGGGAGTAGATAGATAGTGTAGTCAATTTCAGATCAGATCAGTGAGGAGAGGGGAGTAGATAGATAGTGTAGTCAATTTCAGATCAGATCAGTGAGGAGAGGGGAGTAGCTAGATAATGTAGTCAATATCAGATCAGATCAGTGGGGAGAGGGAAGTAGCTAGATAATGTAGTCAATATCAGATCAGTGGGGAGAGGGAAGTAGCTAGATAATGTAGTCAATATCAGATCAGATCAGTGAGGAGAGGGAAGTAGCTAGATAATGTAGGCAATATCAGATCAGATCAGTGAGGAGAGGGGAGTAGCTACATAGTGTAGTCAATATCAGATCAGATCAGTGAGGAGAGGGAAGTAGCTAGATAATGTAGTCAATATCAGATCAGTGAGGAGAGGGAAGTAGCTAGATAATGTAGTCAATATCAGATCCGTGAGGACAGGAAGTAGCTAGATAGTGTAGTCAGTATCAGATCAGTGAGGAGAGGGGAGTAGCTACATAGTGTAGTCAATATCAGATCAGATCAGTGAGGAGAGGGAAGTAGCTAGATAATGTAGTCAATATCAGATCAGTGAGGAGAGGGAAGTAGCTAGATAATGTAGTCAATATCAGATCAGTGAGGACAGGAAGTAGCTAGATAATGTAGTCAATATCAGATCAGTGAGGAGAGGGAAGTAGCTAGATAATGTAGTCAATATCAGATCAGTGAGGACAGGAAGTAGCTAGATAGTGTAGTCAATATCAGATCAGATCAGTGAGGAGAAGAGAGGGAAGTAGCTAGATAGTGTAGTCAATATCAGATCAGATCAGTGAGGAGAGGAAGTAGCTAGATAGTGTAGTCAATATCAGATCAGATCAGTGAGGAGAGGAAGTAGCTAGATAATGTAGTCAATATCAGATCAGTGAGGAGGGGGAAGTAGCTAGATAGTGTAGTCAATATCAGATCAGATCAGTGAGGAGGGGGAAGTAGCTAGATAGTGTAGTCAATATCAGATCAGTGAGGAGAGGGAAGTAGCTAGATAATGTAGTCAATATCAGATCAGTGAGGAGAGGGAAGTAGCTAGATAATGTAGTCAATATCATATCAGTGAGGAGAGGGAAGTAGCTAGATAGTGTAGTCAATATCAGATCAGATCAGTGAGGAGGGGGAAGTAGCTAGATAGTGTAGTCAATATCAGATCAGTGAGGAGAGGGAAGTAGCTAGATAATGTAGTCAATATCAGATCAGTGAGGAGAGAGAAGTAGCTAGATAATGTAGTCAATATCAGATCAGATCAGTGAGGAGAGGGGAGTAGATAGATAGTGTAGTCAATTTCAGATCAGATCAGTGAGGAGAGGGGAGTAGCTTGATAATGTAGTCAATATCAGATCAGATCAGTGGGGAGAGGGAAGTAGCTAGATAATGTAGTCAATATCAGATCAGTGGGGAGAGGGAAGTAGCTAGATAATGTAGTCAATATCAGATCAGATCAGTGAGGAGAGGGAAGTAGCTAGATAATGTAGTCAATATCAGATCAGATCAGTGAGGAGAGAGAAGTAGCTAGATAATGTAGTCAATATCAGATCAGATTAGTGAGGAGAGGGGTGTAGCTAGATAGTGTAGTCAATATCAGATCAGATCAGTGAGGAGAGTGAAGTAGCTAGATAATGTAGTCAATATCAGATCAGTGAGGAGAGGGAAGTAGCTAGATGGTGTAGTCAATATCAGATCAGATCAGTGAGGAGAGGGGAGTAGCTAGATAATGTAGTCAATATCAGATCAGATCAGTGAGGAGAGGGGAGTAGCTAGATAGTGTAGTCAATATCAGATCAGATCAGTGAGGAGAGGGAAGTAGCTAGATAATGTAGTCAATATCAGATCAGATCAGTGAGGAGAGAGAAGTAGCTAGATAATGTAGTCAATTTCAGATCAGATCAGTGAGGAGAGGGGAGTAGATAGATAGTGTAGTCAATTTCAGATCAGATCAGTGAGGAGAGGGGAGTAGATAGATAGTGTAGTCAATTTCAGATCAGATCAGTGAGGAGAGGGGAGTAGCTAGATAATGTAGTCAATATCAGATCAGATCAGTGGGGAGAGGGAAGTAG